>NW_027109698.1:1417333-1445322 GCF_000696795.3 Halyomorpha halys
ATGAGCATTGACAATGTTATTAATTATTAAATACTATCTTCAATGTTTTATAAAAATACATTTTTTTTTAATAGCTTGGGAAGCATGGTTAAATGTATTACTGAGATAAAATGGATTTTAATAATTTGCCAAAAAAGTTAATCTTACTGCAAATATTATTTTTAATTTTGGAAAACACAGGTACAAACAACTTTTGAGAGATTTCATGATTTGGATTCAGGAGATTTTTGATTAAAACACTAATTTTCTCGATAAAACTCGGGGTTGACATTTTTAACGTTGAAAGTTACATCAAATATAGACAATAAATTTTACCAACAATTATTGTTTATTGTTTATAGATTTTTTCCCTATTCGTATAAAACATTGTTCATAACCTTGAAAAACTTTCATTTGTACTTTCCATGGTATTAAATACATTTTTATTCTATATTATACAAATTCCATCAATTTAATTATTATTTGGATTATTTTTGAATAATCGCTTTTCTGAAAATTGGAATAAATTTGTGCAATATTAAAAAAATAATAGATATTTAATGATGTGATGATAGACCACAAAAATTACAAAAAGAGAAAAGCCATATGAATGTACGATTCTAAACAAAAAATCATATATATATATGATCACTTTTTTAATTGAATAGGATATGATAACTAAAAGCTTTCATTTATTTAAATCTAAACTACAAGATAGAAAACTAGGCCAAACGTTCTTAAAAAAAATGCATTTGTTTACATTATAACCACTAGACTAAAAAACATTCAAATACCGGTTTTTTTTTATTTTTCGTAAAATCATAAATTACTCCCTAATTGATTTATTAGCTTCCTAATATACAATAGATTGCCCATTTTTAAAAAGGGCTATCACGGAATAACTTGATATTAAACCTACACTTTTTAAAGAAAATTTATGTGATGTTAAATTATGTATTCCTGTGACTGCGAGAGTATGCAAGTATATTCAGCGAAAATAGTAAAATATTTATTTATGATAAAAATTAAAATTAAAACGTTTAATGTGTGTGTAATTGACAAGTGCCGCACAAATTAGTATCGAAGAAAACTGTGGCTGTGAAAAAGCGGATAGTAACTGAAATTTACAAATTTTTATCGTTAAATTAATAAACATTTTGATTTCGTAAAATCAACTTCCCTCTCACAATAATGGATTAGCCTTTTCAGAAACTGCTTTTTCGTATTTTACAGAAAGAACTATTTTTAATATAAGGGCTATGTAAAATACATATAATTGATGATGTATTATGGGTTTAAGATAAAAAAAAATACTTTTACAGTTGTGAATAAACTTAATAAAGTAAAAAAAAAAAAAAAAAAAGATTCTAGTTTATGAAGAGTCTGAAAATAGTAATGACGTTGAGTATACAAAATTCTAAACTTGTGTATATCCTTCAATTTTTTATTTTTGTCCAATCCAAGTTTTGTGTTGTAATTTATAACCTTTTATTCAATATAAACTAAAGTAATAAAAAGAGGTTGCTATCTACTAAGTTTTCGCGACACACTTAAATCAAACTTAAAATATGGTTATTTTATTGGTTATTGCTTATTTTATATATTTGTAATGTATATATTTTATTTATTTATATTATTTAAAATACAAACTTATAGATAAATGTACTTTAATTTTCTTTTGTAATATAGTATAAAGAGCAAAAATTCAGCTTTGCAACTTTCGAAATAATTAGATTGTTCGGGTTAATTTCCTCCCTCAAATTTTATATATTTCTTAAATAAGCTACTGGAGCCAGTTCAAACAAAGTCCCTAAACTAAGTTGGCTGTTGGCATGCAGCGCTGGATACATTATTTACATAATTAACCTAACAGTTTCCTTGTGTGCTCCTTGTGTAAATCTCTTTTTTATTCTCGTACTCTCGGGTGAATCTTAAACAAAGCTTGAGAGCCCGGAATAGTAATGAAGAACTAGAAGCATCTTATGGTTTCTGTGAGGAAGTGTGTACACCAGTACTGGTTTTCCAGAGCTGAATTTATTTTTTTTTTGAGAAAAAAAAACGCTGTCATATTTTTCACTCAAATTATTGGTCAGCTATCTTATAAAACGAATTTTGTAAGTTTATTTATAAATGACTTTGTTATCTTTTAACGACATAGCAGTGTTTTAGAGTGTGGATATTTTATACCTTAAGAGTAATTTGGTTCTTACAACTTCATTTAATTTGTTTATAATGGTTACTCTGAGGCGTACAGAACCTAAGTGGACCAACCTTTCCAGCTGTGGTTTTGAAAAAAAATTGATATAAATTTTGTCAACCTCTTTTAACCAGTGTTCAAAATTATTTTTTTCATTGTAATTAGAATATATATAGCATTATAAAGCATTTAATAGTGATGGTTTAGCAACTTGATAAAATATTTCATTGTCAACTTATGATCAAATACATTAGTCCTGTATGTCAGCCTACTTTCATCTTCTGAATAGTCTTCGAAATTAATAAAATTCTTAATACAGCCAACAGTTGGCATGATATACAAGGATTTGATACTTCAAACTCAATTTTTACAAAAGTGAGAGATATTCCACAGTGGTTCTCAATACCTAATATCATCTTGAATTAAATTATTATAATACTGTTCAAGAACTTTTAAAGTTCCTTCAATGTACCGTCCGTAGCTCAGATGACTGGAGTCAGGCTATCAGTCTGAAATCTGCAGGCGGTGCCGGTTCGAATCCAGCCTGGGACGTTGACTTTTTTCATCAAATGGTGGTCCCACAAAATTAAGAACTTGACCCCCACAAGGGTTATAATAGGTTGGTCACCTTTTCTATGCAACATTACCTCCGCTGTGGATTGCCTTATATTTATAAAAACAAAAAGTTTCTTCTTTAGACTCCTGACAATATAATAGTACTCACCTTTCAGTTAAATATATTCATTTGGCTAATTATTAAATAATTACCTCGGGTTCGTTCCCATACCTTCCACTGCCGTTCTTAACAATGAGGTGATCTGTTCAGCAGTTCTATCAGAAGGTTCTTTAAACCCTCCGAAAGCTTAAACACTACTTTCTCATCAATAACAAATGAGCATTGACAATGTTATTAATTATTAAATACTATCTTCAATGTTTTATAAAAATACATTTTTTTTTAATAGCTTGGGAAGCATGGTTAAATGTATTACTGAGATAAAATGGATTTTAATAATTTGCCAAAAAAGTTAATCTTACTGCTAATATTATTTTTAATTTATTATTCATAATCATAATTATGACTTAATTATTAATCATAATGCAATTTTATGAATTATCAATTCAAATTAATAATAATAAAATGTTAAGTTATTTCTGTGATGGTATACAAAAAGTATTTCCTTTCCTCTCACAGATAAACATTGGATTTTTTAAGAATAAAGGGATTGATTCCCCTGAAATAGCAGTTATTTTGCAAGTTTATATTTTCGTAGCTTAGATTCAAGATTCAATAATTACATCTCATATTTGTAACAGTTGGCTTGGGTAGTTAGCGCCGTTGGTGCTCTGGAAGTGGGGGTGCCGGAGAGGTTCCTGCCGCCAAGGAACTACAACCCTCACCCTTACTCGGACCCTCGAGCTGCCATCGTGCAGCTGAGGGCCATCGAAGACCTCCCAGAACACCCCTATGCTCTCTTCAGGAGACCGCCTTCCAGTAGGGGCGAGGATACAGCCCCCATCCAGTTCCCCAAGGTGCCAGAGGCCGCCACTGTACAGCCGCCCCCTAGGCTCAAACCGGCCAACGTCAAGCATCCCCTCAATGTGGCCAGGGGAAGGCAGTTCGCTCCTCTACTCAGTCTGGTAAGTTACTATAATCATTATTATTATTATTTTTAGATTTAAGGAATTGCAAAATGTCCTCAATGACATTCTCATGAATAGAATACTCGAAAATTTAGGTTCTACTGCTTCCCGATGGATCCATTAGACAAGGTAAATTTTACTAACGAATGGATGTAATTGATAATCGTTACAAGTATCGAATAATGTAAATGTGATTTTTTTAAATCGCTTTTTTTATAGAAGCGAAAAACCATTTTCTTTATTCATAAATATTTTACCTTAAACGTTATATAATTTTTGTATACTCTTATTATTTAAACATTCCAAAAATTGGTTAGATTAACCCCATGATTGTTTGCTTTCGTTCACTAGGAAAGGAAGGACATACAAATAATGTTTCGAGATGGTTTTCTTAATACTATATTACTTTTTAAAATATTTAAACAATTTTTCTGTCAATTAAAAAAATAAACAAAAAAACAATATCCATCCCCTTATTTTTCATGATTTGAGTCAATCCATAAAAGTGGTCCATTTTTTTTTCTATATGTAGTATATTGATTCCTTCATGTTTCTAGACACACAGAAAGTTGCTAGAAGTAGTAAATGCTTGAATTCGTTGTAAATTTTCTATTTTTATTTGAAATTTTTAGTAATATTATTAGAAAATATCATTTGCTATACGGTACTTCTGACACTTATGAGAACCCACCTTGGAATTCACTGCTATAAACAATGCACCTTTTTGTCAGAATAAATATCATTCCTACTAAATGTATCTTTTTTTTTGTTTATGGCTTGATGAAGTTTGAAATTTTTCAATGTTTTTGAAACTTCCGGTTAAATATCTCCAATGGAGCTTGGGTTAAAAACCCGAAATTTACATAAGTGAACGTGTTTGTGGAAGGTATATAAAGTAAGCCCATTTCTTCATTTGATTTGTTAAAGTTTGAAAAAAGTCAAATCACGTTGAGCAAAAGTTGCGTCAGGGGAGTACAAGTACATTTTACTTACACATGTGCTAAATGTGATTAAAGAAATTATAAAATAAAAAGAAATTTAATGTCGTATTATGGCAAAGACATACAATTATTTTGTTATTAATTGAATTATTATAAGACTCAAACATTTTCTTTAAGTTATTACTTATATGACTTACCTTCAAATTTAATGGGTGGATATATTTATATTTATTTTTAAAAATATTTCGCAACGGTTGTGTATTTATCTAGTGTTATTGTATTTTATTCAATTCTAATAAATTATTTATTAATAAATTTAATTTTATTACTTTCTCACATGTAGGTTACTAATTCCATCTTTAAACATCACTGTTAACCAGTTTTTTATTTGTTCAACGACAGATTGCTTACAGATGGTATGAATTTATCTTCTATTTTATCATGATATTGATAGGAGAATGGTTTATCTAGCTTCCGCAAAGGATATACAGACACGAAATGACCAAACCAACAATTGCAACAAAGTCCAACAAAGCCCGTGCCCAATAAACAGCTGCCTAAACTGCTCAGGACTAAAGTTAGGTCTGCATTTCTCCAACTGTCTTCTGCAAGAGCTTCTTCAAAGTTAGTTTCTGCTGAACAGTTAATCGAAAATTTCTCATAGCCCCACTTCTGTCTTTTGCGAGTTTAGGTCCAGGTGGGCATCTCTTGTCACTAACATTCATTGTCAAATATTAAACAAAATTTTATTTCATAGAATTATTTAATAAATTCATATAAATCAATTATTAATTTACAACAATTTCATTTATTAAATGATTTTTGGGATTAAGGTACGACAAATAGAGCCTAATTTTATTTTTCAGATGCAATATTTTGTCTATTGCAGATATAAATGTATTAATTTCATCTTAAGTGAAAAATTTTTCATTTATTTATTACGCTTACTTACCATATCTTGTAGCATTGGACAAGTTTCCAGATGTAAAACCGTAATTTCTTCCAGCTTAAGAGCTTGTAGAGTGGGCTATCAAAGACACCGCATTTTGCATGAATGCTTAAAAGAAAATCGTGGCCAATCTCCATTCGAAAGCAGGTCATTTTTTGTGTTATTTGCAGGTTTATTGGTATCATTAGTTAATATTTATGAATGCATTATTCATTAATTATTATTTTACAATACATTTACAATTTTTTACTGTTTAAAAATAATTCTGTTACAATTGATTCTCTTTTTTTCAACTTTTAAACTAAATTACAAAAAATATCAGTTTTTATTTTTAATCTGTTAATTTTTTAAAATGTTTTTATCCATTTTAACTTTATAAATATTTTCTAACTTATCAGTTTGTATCTTACTTATTTTTTAAACTTTAGTACTAGGACTATTATTTTTTTTTTAATTTGTGCTTACCGAAAGTTTTAAACAAAATTTGTTAAATACCTTGAGTATTTTTGTTGAGCCCTTGAAAAAGAGGAATATTGGACGCATAGCAGTGGAATAGAAATAAATAAAAAAAAATATATAACTTTGTAATTAAATCAATTATGTTAGTATTTATATTTTATTATAATTTTGATAATTACAAATGTTAGAATTTATATTTTTTCCTATGATTAGTACGTTGTGTACTTGTACCAACCCACTGCATTTGGGCAGAATTGATTGTTACTAAATAAAGCATTTCTCTCTCTCTTTTGTTTTTCATAAAAAAATTAATCCTAATGGGAAAGTCCAATGTATATATATTAAAGCATTGAAAATATCATATTCACCATAAATTAAAGAAAATCTGACTATTATATTCTTGAATATAACTACCAATCTACAGTAGCAATTTAAAAATTATCAATTTACCTTTAAAATAAATGTTATCTTCATGGCACTTATATAATTTATTATTAATTCCAGGAGCAGAAACAAAAGAAGAAGTACGCCTTCTCTTATGCAGTAAGAGATAGAAGCTCAGGCGATGATTTCTCTCACAGCCAGGCCGGAAGTGGTGCTCAGACAAAAGGAGAGTACAGGGTAAAGTTACCAGATGGAAGAACCCAGATCGTCAGTTACACCGCCGACCACCAAGGGTACAGAGCAGATGTCAGGTATTGAAAACTTTTTTTTTTTAAAGTAAAGGCTTAAAGAATTATTTTAGTATACTACACCATACCACCGAAGCGAGCGCACAGGACTCAAAGACATCCTGGGCAATTGTAAAGCTGACCAAGCGGCAAAAGCTGCATCATTGATCCCGCCATCTGACTGCTTGGATTGCACCCCACAATGGCCTCTATCCTCTCATGACAATAAAATATTAAATAAATGGCAGGCGACTTGGACCAACACCACAGAAAACAACTTAAAAATTAAATAAAGGATATAGTACATCCATGGAAGAGATCAACCCTAAGCTGCAGACGACACCACGTAATACTGACCTTTTACGAATTGGACACGCTTAACTAACCTAAGGATATTTACTGTCAGGAACTTCTAGACCAAAATTTAGACAGTCTTACGACTTTGACTATTAAACACATAGTGACAGACTCCAGGCATTTGGTAGACAGCGGATTACTATACCATTTGGCATCTTTACTAAACGTTAGTAACCCTCATATTCTGGAAACACTTGATTATCGTAAGAAAATAATTCTGTATAAATATAGATTATAGATAACTAATTTGATTTGTTTACATCTTTTTCATATTAATTAATGCCACTTACCGTTATTAATAAATATGTATTTCTTTTTTCTCTCAATTTTATTTTATTTAAATATATATATTTCTTAATACTAACTATTGCTTCAAAATTAACTTATATATTCTAGTATAGATATTATGATATTAGGAATGATCCCGATAGATCTGTCAGAATGAACAGGTAAGCTTCACCTTAGATTTGGATTGCCTTATATTATATAAAAAAAAAGTATCATTTAATTTTATTTAAATAAAAAATTATATAATCCATTCCTTCTGACTATTGTGTAAAGGTAAATGTTTGGTATTGATCGACATCTAAAAGTAAGATTCGCTAAAGACATGTTATTCTAAAAAAGTTATTATAAATATATACAATGCAGACTTATAGCCAACTATTTACGAGGTTATTAAAATAAAAACAGTAAAATTGTTTATCTAGAGAGTAAAATATCAAAATAAAATTATAAAGCTCTGAGACCTTATAAAAATCAGCCCCTATCAACAGACTGACAGCTGTTCGTAAAATGTTTTATGATTTACTTTTCTATTCCTATGATTCGATAAAACTACTCCTAGATAAAATATCAATTTAACAGTTATGTGTCTGGGGCAATGCTTGCTTAGAGAATCTATAATGAACTACTGCTGTAAAGGAAGATAAGAATTTAACGATAAAATTTATGAAAAAATAAACAAAAAATTGAGTCAGTCGGATATCAACAATTGATGTAACTACCTTCCACGAAATGTTTTTAAATGATTAAGATTAATGCCAGGGTGTACAGTTAGGAATTGATGTCCAATATTGTAATTTATTGATTTTTGTATTTGCATTAATATTTTCATTAGCCTCCTAAAAAAACCCTGGTAGTAATGTATCAAATGCATTTTAATAAGCATACCATTAAAATTATAAAAAAATATTTTATTGACTAACACGACAAAATTAATAACAGATTCAATTGTAGTGATATCTAGCACACTTTTCATTTTGTTGTTAATGGTATTAAGTTTTGCATTTCGTATAGAATTTTTTTGTTTTTCTTTTGCGCAATTCGTTATTTATGTCTCCCCCTCTGCCTAATGGTTTCTGGCATACTGGATGCGGCATACCACTGTTGGCACTAATCAACAATTTTAAAAAAATATTATTTTACATTTATTGGGGGGAGGGTCTATTTAATTTAGGGAAACTTAATTAAATTTGAGCTGTGGCGCTGCCTAGCGCTTTGGGTCTGATGAGTCTTCTCTACCTTATCCAAATGCATATGTCATGTAGGTTCAGCACTCCTGGTCAGCATTTGTCTGGGTGTCTCCTCCAGTATTTTCAGAATGGTCAAGCCCTCCGTGTATTATCTTGCGTCGTTATTTTATACCAGTAGTACTCTGATATCGGATCATATCCTTCCTAATATAACATGCGTAAAGCCCACCTATCACACCTTTCCACCCGTAAGTTCCACCACCATTTCCTCCTAACAATAAAAAAAAAAATCTGTTTTTCTGTCTATCGCTTCCTTGATTTTCAAACTGTTCAATATGATTCAGCTGTACAGTCATACAACATATTCCTAACATCTTCCAATAAATTTATTCTATATAATTAATGTTTATTTTATTTTCAGATACGATGAAGAAAACTTCGTTGAACCTGCTGTCAGGCCTGTGTACAAACAGGCCTTGTACAAACCCATCTACAAGCCCGCTCAAACCATCAGGCCTGCTTACAAAACGGTCTATCTCGACTACGACGACCTATACCCTAAACCACAGAGAGAGTACACTCCGATCCACGAGGAAGATTATGGAGATGTGGATGCCAACACCGTGTCTACCACTCCAAGGTACTCCAACGAGGCCAAGGCATTCACGGCTACAGCGACGGCCAAGTACATTTCCAGCGGAACACCGAGGTACGTCGAGACGTTCGTGGCCAATGCGGTGGGTAGCACACCCTCTTCGATCAACACTCAGGAATTCTACGTCACCACACCTTCTCCTCTTTCCAAGTATTTCGTCGATGCAGATGGGCAGCTCTTCAGGCAATAAATGATACATACCGCTATCAAAGTAACTGAAAACTCATTTTTCCTGTACGATTTCCAGGGATCAGTTAACGGTTTTATTTTGGGAAACACCTGTGGCTATAATGATAACATAAGCGAATGTCTACTTCTGGATTTATTTCAGGAGGGTTCACTTCCCTTAAATATACTATATAAATAAAGAAAACATTTGAGGATTTCTAGATCAAAATGTATGCCGTCTATTTCAGCCTGAATTTATTCAGGTCTAAGCAAAAACTGATATACAAAGTACTAAATTCATTTTGAAATGAATAAAAAACTTAAAAACGCCATAAACAACTGACAAGAAGCAGCATAATTGACGATTCCACGGTAAAATAATTCTTGTTTCTTGTAAGAAAATGGACAAAAGACATTTTATTTTTTTGAGCTTCTAATAAAATGTTATCTCAGGCGAACAGGAGAATTGTAAAAATAATTTAACATAATTTATAGGTCAATATTATTAAAATGAAACATTATTTATTGTTGCATTGATATTGTTTTAGATTAAAGGCATTGCACAATTTTCTTGCGAATGGCCTTGGATAACAACATATTTTAATAAAAACATATTTATTATAATATTATTAATTAATCACAAGGAGAAGTTTAAAACCGGATATTACCAATTAAAAAACTAATAGTTCGTGCAAGTGATAAATTGTTATCTTGAGTCTTAGTTCTGATTTTATTTTAAAAATTAGTTCTTAGGATGTCAAATCACAGTGCAATAGAATACAAAGATAAATCGCTTAGCACGGGTTTTGAAACAACTCCGTTTTATGGTATATATTATTTTTAATTTTAAAACCGTACTAAATTCTACATAAAATAAAGAAGCTATTGCTTCTTTTACAATGATAGGCTCTTGTAAAGATTATCGAAAGATTTTGATATAAAATTTGTTCTCCTAATCATCTAGGGAGATGTGTCGTTTTTCAAGTAGTCTTTGTTTTATTTGTCTTTATGATACATAAATCCGGCAGGATATAATACCATCTACTAACATTAGACAGAAAAACGAATTCCGAGGAACGAAAGTTAAAATGTTATTAATTGGTTGTATAACAAAAGTTTTTGTTTTATTTCGTACTGGAAGTATTCCAAATATAGTACCTACTCGAGTTATTTTATTAACTTGGGCCACCCTGCAGACTGACACTAAGCTACCCCACTTGTCAGAAAAGTAGTCCCAGTCTACAGAGAACATTCAATACAAACAAAAACAAAGAAACTTCCATCTATCAAAGCTATGCTTTATTCTCTTTTAGAAGACGTTCAAAATTACAGTACATATTAATATTTTTATGTCAAATTTAAACATATCCACGTTTTATCTGTACAAATAATTTTAGTTTGATATGCTTTCTTATTTATTAATTTTAATTCGAAGGCTAAACCAATGCTTATAGCGGCATTTTACATCCTCAATTTTAGTCTTCTTGAGCTACATGCCTATATAACTACGTTGTTATATGATAGTAAAATAAATATTCTAAGCATAGAGTAATTTCATACATTATGTAAATAACACCTGAGAAAATACCCTCAAATTTCCTATTCATTGAAACAACCTTAGTATTAAAATTAGTATTTATTCCTCTATAATCAGAACATTAAGTTAGATGCTTAATTTTTAAATAAATGTAATATATAATCTAAACGAAACATTGATTATTTTATTTTAATTGTGAGAAAAAGTATCATGCAAGAGTATCAGCTATTAAATTATACTATTCACAATTGTAGATATTATTAGATTTATATTTTTTAAAGTATATTTTTATATATATCATGTATTGTATGTAGTGTCAAAATATTGTGATATGATAAAAATGTTTCTACCGTATGAAAATTATTGTTCTATTTAAAATATATATAGGCTGAAATTATTGCCCTATTTTGAAAAATAGGAGTTCAATTAAAGTTTAATAGATTCTTATTAAATAATAAGTATCTATATCTACATAAAGAATATATATTACTAGTACACGAATTCGTATAATAGTAATATTTAATTGTACAAATAATTTATGCATACAGAACAATAATTTCTATACGGAGGCATATATTATTTCATAGAAGATTTGTTTCTATAGAATTTGACTAGTTTACTTTTTTATACAAATGTATACATACAAATAAATTAACATTACATGCAAACGATATTTGATTTTCTTTACCATTTGTTATCCAAACATTTTATTCCAGATAAAAAAATAATTAAACAGAATTTAATTAATAAAAGGTTTAAAACATTGGATTCTTAATTTTTTTATGTATATTAATTAAGGTTTTGCGTCCGAAATCAGATTGTTAGACTATTAGAACGAGTAAGTAATAAGAGTTATCATTTTTCAGATGTAATTAAAGATGGTTGAAGTTAATAGACAGAAAAAAAATAGAATGAAAATGATAATAGCAAATAAAAAGAAGTAAAATATCCAATAAAAAAAAAATCATAAAAATATGAATCAAATAACCGTTTGGTCAAAGGGAAATTTAATTTTCATTTTATTTTTATACACCACAGTCACTTATCCACCGTCCGAGATAAACAAACATTTCTATAGAGCGCATCGTTATTTTATGTTTCAACTTCTTTTTTCCCTCAGTCGGATGGGAAAGGTATACATGAATCCAGTAAGCATGATCTTTTTTCGCAATTTGGCTTTATATATATATATAAAGCACAACACTTTATATATATTTGTGTGTGTGTGTATAATGCACAAATATAACTTAATCACTTCAGATTACTTTGAATGCACTATCGACTGTCTTTAATTTAGTGCAGAGATGTGTATATCTATTGGAGCCGGAGATACATTTTTTCATAATTAAAGAATTTTGTCTAAACAAATAGAAACCAAGATTATCCTAATTTATTTTAATAAATATCATAGAAACTACCATTATTACAATTATCAACATCATAGATTACTTTATAGCTCATTTAAATAGCTTTTATTTGAGTGTTCATTGGCGTCTGTTCGTCTAATGTTTCCCAAATTACATTCACTAACTACTGATTTTTTTTTTTTCAGAAATGTTACTTTTTATAAAAGTATATTATTATTATATGGGCGACAGACCATGGAGGTCTAAGTTCTCGCGCAATGTCATGAAATACCTTTTTTGACGTGGTTTATTCTTGGAGTGGGTTCGTCACTCCCGCGCCTTTTTTTTTTTTTTTTGTGAGTGCCACCCATTGGCTAACGGATGGTAACGGGCCTCACAAATGCCCGAGGGGAGGTTGTGAGTGAGTTTTGTATTATTTTATACTTGGAAAAAGCCCAACTGGGACCTGGACTCGATCTGACAACCTCAGGGTTGGTAGACGTTGCCATGCTGCTACCACTGCTTCCCTATAAGCGCATATCTGGGAAACAATTGAACGTAAATAGCCCTTCTAGGGCTCATATTTTAGAAAATTTACTCTTTTTTAAATGATGTTCTATTAGATGTTAAGTGCTGTATGGAGTTTTAAAGACATGGAGCTACGAATGAAATTTTTTTTTTTAACTTTTTGCGTCATCCACCTTTCTTTTAATTCTTCCTACTATGCTTGGCAGACTCGTCAATTTAGACTAGTAATATACTAAGTTTTCACCAAATTAGGGTGAAATAACTACCATTTTTCTCTTCATATTGGTTTATTCAATGATTTATAGATTGTCGATGTTTGTTGTTCACTGAAATCAATGAATAAAATTTGTGAAAATTTGTCTGAGCTAAAATCATTGCCCTCCCCCGTAAAATGAATACAAATAAATTTTGATCTGAATTTTATTTTAAATTTTGTTTTCAAAAAGATTGCATTAACCAGACATGCATATATATATTTTTCAATAGATAACTGTGATAAATTTCAATATGAATATTGGTTTTTAAAGAATTTAGATTAATTTGTTCTTGTAGATTTTCGGGTTATAAACCGGTAATAGAATAGGTTCTATTTATGATCCTCAAAAGAATTTTCTCCTATCCTTCAAACGCGATTAAGGACACTCTATATACTAGAACGTGTTGTTCAATATTTAATCAGTGTTTTCAGCGACCCACTAGACCATATCAGATACAAAGAGGTTTTTTAACCCTGCAACCGCGCAAACTTGGGCGAAAGATGGCATATAATAGATATTTTTTGTACTAGTTTGAGCTACATTTTTTGACCGCCAACCGGAACATCTTCCTACAAAAATTATTTACACAAACTCATCATATAGTTTAGTCTCTTAAGTACTTAAATGACTTCCCTAACAATCTAACTCCACTACACCCTTCAGAGGGCACTGGATTTTTCCCTTAATCCCTTAGGGCAAGTGCTGCCCACGATGCTTTAAGGAATTATCGTGCACGCCCGGAGGAAAATATTTCAAGCTAATCTACTACAGCCTCAACCCTTTCACTACAGATGGGGTCAAGTTCCACCGAAACGGAAGGTGCTATAAATATCCAAAACCATTTCTATCACGGCCTTTCCTACAAAACACCCATCTATGCTTAAATCTTTTCCTTTCCTTGAATGCTTTACAAAGCACATGTATTTTGACACCGCTTGTATGAAATTTTCCAAGAGGAATATATTTTTTTGACATATATATTATTATATATTACAATTATTTCAATATTAATTTATTTAAATTTTACATTTTATTTTATTTATTTGTTTTTATTTATTCATCTTTACCTACTACATTTTTTATCAAATTTTCTCATCTTCTGACCTTTTATTATAAAGCTTTTTTTTTTTTTTTACGTTCCTTTAAAAATCAAATATTAAAATCATTAGTGTCTATATCCAGGATATTATGGACGTTGTGAGAATTCCTCTTCACTATGTCGATTATCTCTTCTACTTACCTTTTCTCAGTCATATTTTGCATTTGCATTGCCAAAGGGAAAAGAAAAGGGACATGGGAATTTTGGCATCTGCAAAACGTTGAAGGCATGAACATATAATCAAGCGCTGTTGTGTTTTAATTTCTTACGTAATGGTAAAATAAACTGCAAATAGTATTTATTTTATACTTTCTGTTAATATGGTATCAATTCCCAAGACCGTAAAATTTTAGAATCAAAAGAAATAACATTGTAATTATTTACACACATATCATTTAGTTTTACTAAATACTTTTGGATACATTTCCATTTTTACCAATAATGTGATATGGCTAATTATGTTCGGATGATTCGAAATTAGTTCTAAATTTATTGACTTAATCATGTATGTCTGTTAATGTTAAATTTTTATAAAAATTAAGTAATAAAAAAGAGCTTTTTAAGTGTAAAAACTGCCGCTTTAAAATTTCAGCTGTAAATTTTTAAAAACTTCATTTTCTTAATTATATTTAAATCTCTGACCTTATAGTAGCTTTTAATTTTATTTAACTTTTTACCCATTACTTATGGTGATAAGCTTTAGCATTGTCAAAGAAAAAGTAAGAATTAAAGTAGAGCATAAGGAATAATAATAAAATAAATACAATTTTTTAGCTATATAAATGATATGAAGTATATTTAATTTAGTATTGAAACGAAAAATTATTTAATTTTTAACTAACGACTTAATTAAGTCTTTAAATATGTTAAAGCATTCGAAATCTATTCTATTTTTTTATAAAAGCCGTCCATTCATAGCAAAGTATTTTCTTTTTAACGAATTAAAACACAAAAAATTGCTCATTAGTTATTTATTATTTTGTTTTTTCTACTTACTCGACTAAAACATGTGTTAAAGAAATGTTTCAAAAGCAGAATCCTAAAGTCAAAATGCTGGTAAAATCAACCACTAAATCAGCGAGGGGAAACCCACCTGATCGCTGATAACGACTGCCAACAATACTTCTCCAGGACAAACTGCAACCGTTTCCCAAATATATTACCCCCCACTACAGTGTATTACCATGCGGGTTCATCAGCAAACAGAAACCATTGCAAACATTCTGTCAAAAACATTTATCTCTGCCTATTTTAAGGTGTTGTCATGAAAAAAAAAATACATTGCTATAACAGAAATAATTTGCTAATTACATTTTCAGTCACCAATTAAAATTTTCTTAACAAAAATACCTAAAGGGAAATTATCAAAAAATATTTTATTCAACAACTTAATTTATTATTTTTTACAATTATTATCTTCTCATCACAGTTAAGCTGATCCTTTACCCAGGTCATTTTTTTTCAAGATAATATGAGGCAATCCATTGCGAGAGTGGTGTTTGCCTATGCATTCTGATGCAAACTATCATGTTATGTTCTATAATGCTAATGAAGATTTTGATATAAACAGAAAAATTAATACTTTAAAATATTGGAATCCCTAACAGTTCACCCTGGCACAAATGTTAATCACTTAAAAACATTTCAGGGAAGGTAATTATTCCACTTGTTGATATCCGATATTTGACTGACTCAATATTCTGTTTGTTTTTTCAAACATTTAATCGTTATAATCTTATCTTCCTTTAGCAAGTCGTTATTGATGCACTAAGCAAACATTTCCCGGAACCCATAACTGTTAAATTGATATTTTATCTTGGAGTAGTTTTATCGAATCACAGGAATAAAAAAGTAAATCATAAAACGTTTTACGAACAGCTGTCAGTCTGTTGATAGGGGCTGATTTTTATTACGTCTCAGCGCTTTGTAATTTTATTTTGATGTTTTTCTCTCTAGATAAGCACTTTTACTGTTTTCATTTTAATTTCATCGTAAATAGTAAAAGTCTGCATTACATAGATTTATATAACGTTTTTAGAAATAATATGCCTTTAACGAATCTTACATTTGAATGGTCAGAAGAAATGGTTTATATATTTGTGGTGTAAGTGAAATTAAATAATACTTTATTTTTAAAAAGATGTGTGATATTTCCATATGCATACTGACTAACCTCTCGGAAACATTGATAATATTATCACTAGAATATATAGACTGATTTAATAGCAATATTTAACATTGAGAAATATATAAATAAAAAAAATGAAAGATAAAGGGAACTGAAAAAAAAATTATTCGATAATGGTAAGTGAAATTAATACATGTGATAAAAATGAAAACATATAATTTATAAACAAATACTATTATATATATAAACTATTTGTATGCATTCGTACCTATTTGTTTTCTTAAGATAATCAAATATTTCCGGAATGAGAGGGCTATTATCGTTTAATTAAGTTGCCAAATGATATGATAATCCGGCTTCTATCAAATGCCTGCAGTCTGTCAGAATTCGTTTAATACTCAATGGTAAGTTAGACTATCTAAATTTTGGTCTAGATGTTCCTGACAGTAAGTATCCTTGGGTTAGTCGAGTGTGTCCAATTCGTAGTCTGGTCAGTATTACTTCGTCTCGTCTGCAGCTTAGGGTTGATGTCTTCCATCGATGTACTATATCCTTAATTTGTGTTCTGTGGTGTTGGTCCAAGTCGCCTGCCATTTATTTAATATTTGTATTGTTATGAGAGGATAGAGGCCGTTGTGGGGGGCAATCCAAGCAGTCAGATGGCGGGATCAATGATGCAGCTTTTGCCGCTTGGTCAGCTTTACAATTGCCCGGGAAGTCCTTGTGTCCTGAAATCCTGATGAGCAAAACTGTGCGGTCAGTCCACTTTAATTTGAATATGGTTTGGAATATTAGTACTGCGTTAGGCTGTGTTGGATATACGTTTTTCAGTAGTGATAATGAGCTCATGGAATCTGAGAAAAGTAAGATATTATTTTTGTTTGTTCCATAACCTTCAGCAAATTGCCTTCCGTAACCTCAGATAAATTGCTTTCAGTTCTACAGTAAATGCTTTCAGAGACCTGTAAGCACTATGTAGTCATCTATTGTTGCTGCGGCTCCAAGATCAATATCACTTTTGAAACCATTGGTGTATATGAGGGAATGTCCAGTATATTTATCTAGGAAAATATATTATCTTGTGATGCTATTGTGTGTTGCGTGGTGCTAAAATTTGTAACAAATATTGTTATTAGGAATGTGCCATGGTGGGAATTTTAAATGTGAGTATAGAAAAAGTTTCGGTAATATAAATTTCAGTTTAGTGAGTACCATATGAGTATAATTTCAGATCATATTTGCTCTTATCCTTACCTCATATTTTAACAGAGATTCCTTATACAATGAATGAAAAGGAAACTTCTTATCGACTCCTATGAATTTATTAGAAAAATATCTTTTACGTGCTATTTATTTATGTAAAGGGAGGTTTGATCTATAATAACCTATGCTTCATCACGTTTCTTCAAACGGCTTATAATCATACTTCCTATTCTAAACCCATAATGCTCCTTGTTCTATCGGAAAAGAAAATATCTTTAACATTGTTACTAATTTATATATTTAATATAAAATATAGTCAATGTCTATTTTTTTTATTATAAACTTCACTTTAGAACAAATATTTTAGCTCTAATCTTACTTTCCAATTTCACCAAAATTAACTAAAAAAAAAAATTGTGAAATAATGATGTTATGAATATTTTAACCTCTTATCCAGCTTCCAGGTCAAAAATTAAAACCCTATTGTGCATAGTTCATTTATTTTTTCTTGAACGTTTCGCACCCCCAACTTCAGCTTCTGTAATTTAATATTTTTTTAAGTAAAGCATTATTAAATTTTCAAACAATCAATTGTTACATTTTTAATTAAAGTATCTTTCCGTTATGAGCTCTCTAACCATCCAAATCTCTAGTTTCTAAAATTGTTTCCTCTTCCTTTCCTGACAATTCTCCGAGGCGCCTGAAAAGAAGATGGTCACGAGACCAGCTAATGTAAAAACGTCATTAGAGTACTACCAATAGGTAGTTTCTCTACTCGCCTGTGCCACTCTATTATAAACTAAAATCAAATTACTGGACGTATGCACATAAATATACAGTTGTAAATTTTAATAAAGATATACATAAAAAAATGACCTGAAGGGAGGATAAAATGATAAAAATATGAAGATGAGATGCTGAAAAAATTAATAATCCTTTTTCAATGAAATAATTGTGTGCTTGTGGATCAGAAAATCGGGGGTCTGCTTAAAGCACTGTAGATAGAGAATTGTTTTTTCTCCATTCACAGTACTTTAAGAATTCCTTAGTGTCGTACTATGTCGATACCATTTTCCTGTCTAAAATGTCGAGCTTATTTCAAAAGGTCCAGATCATGGCAGTTTTGCATTCTCAAATGGATATTGAAAGTTCAATTTTTGTCCCAACAACCACTCTCATATTGCTTCAGTTAGACGACGGCCAGCACTGTTACCTAAATAGCTTTCTCAACACAGAGTGAAGGAATGAATCAATGAATGAATATTTATTGCAAAATCGACATTTGTTTGCCAATGTGATATAGAAGCGAAATAAAATTATCGTTTGAATAGTGAAAAAAAAATAAATGACCGTCATAATGTTGTGATTTTTTTTTAATTTACATAAATACTAAAATTGATTACTACTATAGAAAATTTAATTATAAACAACAGAAATATACTTACTTATATAGAAGTATACTTCGGCGTATTTTATTCAAAATATTGCCTCGTTTATTAAAACTTAAATTCAAAGCCAGAAATAAATAAACTTTTTAATAACTACGCAGGAGCTTCGAATCATTGTTAATTTCTTTTTTTTTACTCTTCGATAAGAATAGTATTGTAATAGGATAAAATTTACAACAAATCTTTATATTTTAGAACTCTGGTATCAAGAAATGATTTTTCAACAATTGGTCGTTCTGTGCGTGTGTGAAGCGCTCCTCCTTTAACGAGTGAAGCGATTATGTTGGTTTCATCCTTTGTACGCAGTATACAATAAAATTTGGCTCCAAAGAATTTAATGGAACTGGCCAATAAAGTTCAATTTTTCTTTCATTCCTTTACCTTTCCGCATAAAGGACATCTTAAAGCAAAAAACAAATTCTACGGAGTTAAATAAAAAATCGTCTCGGTCATATCAGATTGAAGATCTTACATTATTAATACTCGTGTTTATGTTAAAAATATTTTTTATAGATCACTATGATCAGGTTCTCTTTCAGTTTATTTTGTTTTTTTCAAATAATAGGAAAATTAAATTCTATGTAGTCATTTAAAGGATTACTACAGTGTCTGCTAGAGTTAACTACAATAAAAAAAAAATATTGGCAAAGCTGTACCAAACAATTTTGGTATTGTGAAACAGATACGTGTCAGCTCCTTTATTATAACGCAATAAAAATATTATGTTCCTCTCAATTTACTTGTTTGCCCTTGAGGTTGCGAATTCTTAATAAATTTTGACTTAGATAAATTCCTAAAATAACCTTCAATTGAACAGGTAACTCAGTGGTAAGGTACAGTTTCACTAACTCTGAGGACCCGAGTTCGAATCCGGCGATGGCAGAGAGTTATTTTTTGTTTCATTGCAGCCATGAATCAGCCCTGTGGGTTCGGGACCCCTGCAGGTTCAACCCAGCAGCATCACGAAGTTGGAATCTTTATTCAGGTAAAAATCTTTCGGTCGGCCGTAATTATGACCAAATCATATCCTTGCACAACCTTTGGTACAGTAACAGTGCCTTTGAGCCTACATGGTACAGGGATTTTTTTTAAAAATTATATTTTCAATTTGTTGAGGTTGTATTGTAGTAGTTTTGGGGGCATTAGTGGGGACTGCATCTCCAGGGATAACTCCAGTTTCATGGAGATAAATAGTATTTTGGATATTTCGTCTGTCAGTGGATTGAATAGTTATGTGAAATGGAGAGAAAAAAAACCTTAAATGTAGCTTTCTGGGTAGGTAGTCTACTAACTACTCAAAACTAACTTTGATGGACAAAATGCTATTTGCCTTTTACTTGTTGTTCATTTCATATTGATTGTTCAGTGGTTATTTATTCATTTTTAATTTTTACTGGAATAATTTTTTAGTCTTATAGACAACGAGATAACCCACGATTATGTGAATAGGAATAATAAGTTACTCCATTTTATATTGAACAGGAAACCTTATGGGCTTCCTATCTGAGATCCCATTTCCCTCCCCTCTGCTAATTTTCGATAGTACTAATTAGGAGGAGAGAGGGAATGGGCGGAGGAGCCGATAGCGCGGAGAGGGGGAGGGCACAGACGAGATAAGAAGAGGAAGATAAAGGAGGGGAAATAGTCACTAATCAACCTTTCTGCTCCACAAGCCATAATCGACTGATGAATTTTCCTCGTTCTAATCTAAGCCCCATATCCTCCGCCGCCGTCAATCAAGTCACCCTCAGTCTCCCAATATACGCCCTATGAAATGCTCAGATTGCGATTCATCAAGATATCTTGTGGGTAACGAAGAAGATATAAAATGCCGATGTTGCAAAGTGGATATTGACATAATTAACCATCAACATTTTTCGTGTCTTATTTATTGTACATTCTGAGGATGGATTGACTTTGTACGAGCTGTTAATAAAAATAATCCTTCTGTATTTTAGTCAAAATCCATCCATCCTTTATTCAATATCATACAATATTATTGCTAATGTAAATAAAGTAATCCTTCCTGCCCTTTATTATTAAGCCTCTATTCATCAAAGATATCTTCCATAATAAATAAACCAAAAAGGTAGGTTTGATCGAGGTCAATATTTATAAATATTTCGCATATTTCATGTAGTCCTACTTCTTTTCCATATAAAAATCAGACATATACTATGCAAAGTATGTTTTCTTAATAATTGTTAGTATATTTTAATTACTGATATTTTAATAATTTTAATAACCTCTATTTCTGAAATAACGTAAACCTTACGATACCTAACTTCCAAATATATGTTATTTTTATCGTCTTCTTTTCATTACACAATTATCATTATTTCTAGGAATTCTTGCGTATCGAAAATGTTTATAGGAAATAAATCGAACCTGGAAAACCGGTGACTCCTTAAGCCATAGGGCCTGGGGAAATTTGGGGCCCCTTTACCCCTGCATAGAATATCTTATACTGCTTACGATTACAGACAATAGCAAATTTTTTTAGTTCTTCTTCATAAGTGCATCAAATTCATTAAAACTGTAATAAATTTTCAAACATGGTAAAATATTATTCCATGTATAACCATTATTTATTACATGTTTTATTTCTATATTATTTGTTGGTTGACTAAATATTTTATAGCGTTGACTTGTAAAACTCAAAATAAAATAGCACTGATTTAAAATGTTTAAAAACTATTTTATAACATTTAATAAACCGCATTCATAAAAATAAAATCGTGTTTATTAAAAAGTAAATTGTGGCAGTCTCGAGACTAGCCTACTGCAATGAAATAATTTATTATTCATGATCAAACGTTTTTATACTTGAGATAGAAAATATCTAAAATAATAAATATTATTATTATTATTTGTTCAGCAATAATTAGTATTGCTCGGGACTGCTAATAGTCAGAAAATTCATTAATATTTAGGATTAATTTCTTCTAGCCTCACCCTTGACCTAGGTCCAGGTTGTTGCTACATCCGGTGAAAACTGAGAATTAGGAAAATTTCTAAATTATAATTAGAAGAAGAATAGAACAGCCATTTCCTAAGTCAATTCTAGAAGGAAAATATTTTATACTGTAATAAGAGAGCAGAAGAAAGGAACTCACTCAATCAGACAGGCACTGCCATGATTGTAAAGCTATTGGGTGCTACTACGCTCCTGTTACTATATAAAAAATATCCGATATAACTGACTAGCGTCACCTGCGTTTCATCTCGCGTTATGAAATGAATTTACACCCAAATATTTTTTTTCTTGATTTATAAGCCATCTGTAAAGAAGTCTCACTTCAATATATATACCTTTTAAAAAAAAGGTTCCTAGCAATACAATCTATGAAGGGTTAGGGGTGGAGTACTTTGTAAGGAAGAACTTTTACTAGAACCATGGTTGTGCAAGAAGGTGATTTGGTCTTACGCCCGACTGTCAGATTTTTACCCAATCAAGGATTTAGATTTTATGAGGCTGGGTGAACCCTGGAGGGCTCTCGAACCCATAGCGCTGACTTACGGATACAGTAAAACAGAAAATAATTATCTGCCACAGCCGGCTTCGAACCCGGGTCCTTTGATTTAAAAGCACGGTGGCTTACCATTGAGACACTCCCTCATATATTAATTTTATTTTTTGATTTTTCAAGCAAAGAAAAGCCATGTCTATGGCATAGTGCACCTCAGGCTCATTAAAGCAGAGCTGTTATGTCCCTGTTCATTTTCTTTACTTCTAAGTTAATCTAAATACCCAACAGTCCATGACGCTACATAAGATCGTTATTCATCTAATAATATCTTGTATACATGTGTATTGGCAATGTGTACGGTGCTTTCATGAATGTTGAGTAGCCCTCGTACACATCATATGTAATCTTCCTACAGCCATTAGTCCTCAACAATCAACAGATCTATTTATTGTCCCCAGCAGCTGTAGATATTGGCTGATATCTCTAAGGAATCCCTAATAGCGCCGACTGGAATCGTTAAAATAATGTAAGTATTTATCATCTTATCAATATTATCAGGCAGTACTCATGATAGCAGAATTGAGAACATTAGCTGATTCTAATCTAGGATGGTAAACGAGCCGCTAAACTGTTGCTGGAGTTTGATGTTGCGTATATCATTAGAACGTCACTCGCCCGAGGGAGCTGGCAGAGAAGAATGGCCACTCCGACTCTCATTCAGTTGATTAGTCTTTTGTTTCTTGCTGGTCTATCTACAGTTGGGTTGTGGGGGGGGGCGGGAGGGGTAGAAAGGAGTCTGTGAGTAACTTTAGTCTTCACCATTCGCTTCACTTCTTTCAACTAGATTCGCTCAACCCAATGAAGTTTCTTAATCAATTTTATTTCTCACCCTAGAAAGCAAGAGAACGAGACTAATACAGGATAATACCACTGCGGCTCGAATTAATTTTTCAAAGTGATTGTAGAAAGGTCCTTCTCCAGCTCTTTTTCAAAGCTGTTCTGTTGTGGACTGGAAGGACTTCTAGAGGCCGTGTCTTCTCATTATATTTCATTAAAGATACTCTCTCTTTATCATCATGCTTTTTTCCATTGAAAATTGTTTATTCACGAAGTCTCCTATACGGATAAAGTATTTTTCAATGCAACTCATTTGCAACGATTTCAATGATTGAAAAACCCGCCCCTCCAACCCTCCGTGGTAGCCTTATTTATCTGACTTTTCAAACAAATAATTATAGCGAGTAGGATGGTCAATGTACGACATGTCACCATGTCACAATCTCACGAGAGAAGACATAATACGGAGATGAGGGATCATTCCAAGTACCCCAGAGAGCGACGGTCCTACTTCACTTTTGAAATATTTACTTGCAACGAGAAGAGAAGACTGATTGAAATTCAATCAGTTTTGTCATGCAAGCTGATTCGCAATCAGTTCCATTTTAATAGGAATGATTCAGTTTTTAGTTTTATAGATTTAAATAATTATAAAATTAGAATAAAATAAATTACTATTGTAGTCGCTAAATATTACTACATTAAAACTAGTTATTAATTCTATATTTTGGTGATAAGATGACAAAATGTTCCAAGAAAAAAAATTGCCAATATGTGGTTTGGTAGATTTGATTTACATGTAACAATTTTTCAGAGTCATTTTCACATTAACCTAAAAGTAACTACTTGGACATTTTTTCTATGACAGAGATATACAATTTTGAAATTTAAACAAATCACAATACTTCAATGTTCACTTGTTGATTTCACGCACATCACTTGTCTCTCAAAAGGCATTTTAGGGAAATTTAAATATTAAGATTACAATAATTAAAAAACAACAATAAAATATTTCAGTTAAAATAGAATCACCGAAAAATTGTATTCAATGTAACCTTTTATTATAAAAATATCCTCCTTACAACTTCCCCACTACACACATCACGTGTTTCTTCACCAACGTTTCGGAGTTATTTCTCCATCTTCAAAACGATCCAACATAATGTTAGTTACATAGCCCAATATATTCATATTAAATACATCATCATAAATTTTTGTTTTGTAATGTACACAACTTTTATATTTCATTATCACCATCCCACTGGATTCATGTCACTAACTTCTTAAGATTACACTCAAGTATTTTATATATATTACGCCAATTTCCCTCTCGCCGCACAATAAAAATTTACTTTTGCCTTGATTTGGTGTGCAGCTTGATGACTATTTTTTAGACCAATACACGTTACAATATGGTCTCCATCCATGTCACTACATCCACGATGACGCAAGGAGAGTATGTCCGTGAATCTGCGATGCCTAGTCGATAGAGGTATTTTTGGAGCAGATCATGTCCTGTTACCAGGCGGAAACAAGCTATTCCTCTGCTCTGTTAAGATTACCGGGGATTAGTTTATCCTTAATTAGTATAATTGCCTTCCGCTTGAACTTAGTGACTGGTGCTTGTCCTGTCCTTATAATGAGAACTTACCTTACTGGCACTGGTAATGGTAATGGTATGGGGAACAAGTTCGGCATGTGGGCCTATTGGTCCTTTTTACCATCCCCAAGACAGCCCAATGGAATGGCTCTTTTATGTATCTTATTCCTCAAAATCGAACCTTTTAGATTTAATAATGAAATTTAAAAGGGACGCCCAACCTATAAAGGAAGCCTCATTTCCTGTGATTTCGTCAGACCATAGTAGCCTATTTATTAGTGATACATACCAACCACAGTCTGCTATGTAATGTAAGGTAGTCTCCGGGGCCTGTCCGCATAAGCAGCAGGTTTTATCATGAACTACTCCACATATCTTTAGATATCTTTTAAGTCTGCAATGACCTGTGATCGGTCCGTTAACAATCGGAGTTCGTTTCTGTTTAGGCCTAGCAGCCACTTAGTTTTAAATGTTGAGGGTTTAGTTATTAAAATCTTAGTCTGTCTCAGCCCTATACATTCCCTCCACTCCTTACCTGCTTTCTTTCATGTCTAATCAAGAACTACTTTTCTCTGATGCCTTTTTGAAATGCCTAGGAATGGTTCTGGTCCTATAGGAGGGTGCTCAGCCCCGTTTCTTCCGGGGATTCCCTTATGTCCTGGAACCCACACTAGCTGAAGCTTCTTTAAGCACACTAATGATTCTAAGGCTTTTGTACACACTCTTGCCAATGTAGAGGTGACCATAGGTGACTCCAAGGATTGAAGGGCAGACAGACTATCTGAAAAGATGATGATGCCAGTCCTTTAGCTTTAGCTGCCGACAAGATGGCAAATACTTCTGCCTGGAAGATAGTCGAATGTTTGCCTATTTAGCAATATATAGTTTAGTTCTATGCCTAATTCTTCTATGTAAACCCCTACCCCCGTTAGTTCTGTCGAATCCATTATTGGGGGAGATAATCTCTTTGGGTATCCACTAAAACCTGTACCCAATGGTCTAACTTTGGGTTAGATTAGGTAACTAATCTTGGTGTCTAGAACGGGTGTTTTATGTAGTAGAGGTGAGCGGTATTGTAGTATTGGTAACTCGCTTTCCACCACTTTGGCTATTGTAACCATAGGTTACAGTGTTCTGTAAGATAAATAAAAAATGGAAGAGATATTTGAGCAGTTCGGGATAGTACGCTGAACTGCTCAAATGCACCACCCCAAAACTAGGGAGGTACGTTTTGTTCTCGGCGTCAATAACTCATTTCTACATTAAACAACAAATATTGATCCTCCTTTGATACGAAATTCACCAAATTTAACCTTGCGACGTTTAAGTGCTGACATTAACACTAGAACTGATACCGGTTAACCAAGGTGTGCCAGTTGCCAAGATGAAGAAGATGTGCCAAGATTCATTTCTCGGGACTACCGAGATATAAACTGTCATAGGTGGGAATCGAACCCACAACATTCCAAACCAGGAGCTTTGAATGTAACGTATGTATATGAATAAATGTATAAAATAGTATTTTCATTGACATTTTTTACTAAAAATGTTCCCCATGTACATGGGGGCATCGGTTTTAATTCTAAAAATTGCAATAACTTCAACAATACACTACTAATCTACACGAAACATGAAAGTGGCACTAAACTTCACAAAATAATGTGAATCGGACCTTCGTAAACGAATTTGAGCCGGAGGTATAAATCTTAAAAGATGTTCATATGGGTCGAAGGGGTGGGAATTTTTTCAACTGTTGGAATTAGGTTAGATTTGGACGACTTAGTGGAAAGGTATGAATTTATTTCTTGAACACGTGGCATCAAGAGAAAAAAAATGTTCAAAAATCAAGACTAAAAATTTTACTTTAAATGAAAATCCGTATTTATCAGTTTAAAAACATATTAAACTGAATCTGACTATATTTTTCTTAATCAAAGTAATGTTGGTATATTTTACACAGAGCAACTTTTAGTTTTTGTAATTTTTGACCCACTTAAACTCATTGAATAAAATAAATAATCTCTTTTGTTCCTATTATATACAAAAAGAAGTTGATTGGTAGATATTAACCATTAAATACATGCAGATCGATAATATAAAACATTTATAAAAATATGTAGAATATTTTTTCTCGGCTTCTACGCTGCATTAGCAGGAACCCTCGGACACGTGAGTAATATTTTTTGACCTTGTATCATCAAAAAAAGTTCCATTGAAATCGGTTATTCCACGTGCGTAGCCTTCCCATGTGAGTTCATTCCAGCGGAAGAAGAAGTAAAATTGAATTTTATTAAAGATGGTATCTGTGATTACAAAAAAAATGAGCAGAGAAGTCGATTAAAGTATAAAAGTTTATTTCGAGACATGAGTGAAATACTGAAGGCTACACCTCCCCCGGATTAAATGTTACATCCATCATTACAGCAGAAAAACAAAAATGAGCTTGTTTAAAAATAATAAATTGGAAGAAGCAAAGGGGTTTTGGAAAAAGAAATATTTTCTCTATTTGATTTAGTTTTTTTGAGCTGTTTATGTGAGATTTACTTTCTCTGGTAAATATTTATGCAACACTATCTTTTTTTTCTTGAATTAGTGTAACCATGGCTGTATATTTATTTGAGATCAGGAGACTCTAAGCTTTTTTTAGAATACTACAATGAAGATTTAATATTATTATTTAAAATATTAGGAATTCATCCTATTATTTAATTAAAAATTAAATATCAACAAGAAATAAACGTTAGTCCGTTAGACTCTATTTCAGTAGTGGCCAACAAGTTGATCGCGAGGCCAATTTTATTCGATCGTCGATCGCTCTCTTTGTCTGGGGTGGGATTTTGTGAACCATGGACTTTGAAGTGATAGTAGAAGACAAAACTTCCTAGGAATAGTTTAATGCATTCTAAGAATTCCGACAGCCTTGCCCTGGATTAAAAAAAAGAACTAATTTTTCATTCGGATCTCTATATCTTAAAAAGTAGTAACAACACAAGAAAACTTAAGAGAACGTCATTTAAAGAAGAGTAAATTTGCTAAAATAT
>NW_027109698.1:1446162-1449470 GCF_000696795.3 Halyomorpha halys
ACAGCCGCCATTTTTTATTTCTCCTACCTATACTTGGCAGACTCATCAATTTTGACTAGCAATTATACCTAGTTTTCATTAAAGTAATTGAAAATTGGGGTGAAATAACTGTCTTTTTTTCCTCCCGGCTCTTGTACTAAAAGGGTTGGAGAAGATAGACACTGTGATATCTTTGACTTAGCTAAAACAAAATAAATCATTGACCATCATCGATAATCACACAAATTGATAAGACAAATAATAAGAGACTGAAAGAGACGATGGGAGAAGAGTGGAAAGAAAAACTTGAGAGAGATATTAAAAGGAACCGAAAAAGTATAACTAGTTTTCATTAAAGTAATCAAAAATTGGAGTGAGATAACTGCCTTTTTTCTTCCCGGCTCTTGTACTATAACGACTCGACTCATTAAAGAACTTCGGTTAGCTTGAATATTTAATAGCATCATATGGAAGCGTATCAACAATATTATTATTAGTCAATATTATTTATCCTCAATGACGTTGAGTTTCAATTTTTCTTCTGTTTAAAATGCAAGTACCTTTTCTTTGTTTGAAATCAAATTGCTTTTCTTACTTATCTATTTACTTGATAAGTGAGCATTCTTGGTAACAGATCTCTTAACAATAATTCTATTTAAATTAAGAAGTCAATATTTTGTGTTTCTGTCAATTCATTGTTGTTATAATGAATATATTATAACTTTAACATACTTCTGTAATACTACTGTAAATTTGAATATATCCATAATAAATTTTAATATACTTTAATTGTGCCCCCTATCGTAATATGTACTATTGTTATTATTTCTCTGAATGAAACGGGAACAATTACCGCAGTTGTGGAGTTTTTTAAATTTTCAAGGAAAATTTTTATTATAATATTTATTCTTTAAATTGTCATATTTCGTTTCATTCTAGTATACCCATGGACATGAGTAGTAAACCTAAAAAATCAAAAACTTATTACTTCAATAAAGAGTGGAAACTTGATTATTTTTTGACAAAGGTGAATAATAAATGTTGTTGCTTAATATCCCCTGGAATGCACCTTATACTGAAACACAGGGTATAAACATAGTTTGCATTTCAAACTACTCAAAACACTTTTAAGATCAAAAGTAAATCTTATATACTGAACAGTTGGCAAACCCTGGTCTACGTCATCGTAGCAGAGGTAATATTCTAATCCTGCGATTGCATTAGTATAGTGCCTGAAGTCAGTAAGTAATTTGTAACTAAGAAAATATTTAACTCTGTTCGTCATGTTTTTAATTTGAAATTTTCAGAAGAAGGTATTATCTGTTCTTATTCTACAACTTTTAATTGGAAGTTTTACATTTTTCGAATATTTGTTTTCGTTTAAGGTCCGTGTATTTGAATCACTTTAGGCTTTAACGAATAAAAAAGGCTTTTACTTGTTAAGCGTTCTAGGTACCAATTAAAACGTATTTCTGTTCTTTCGGAATTTAGATTTGTTTTTCAGCATCATGCCATCCGATGAACGATTGATTAGTAAGATTAGTAATTCTGAAAAATGATGAGTAGGCGTTATTCCAATATTTTTTCCGCTTTTAGGGAAAGAGTGAAAAAAAATTGTTCATATACATTTCTTGTATTTGAATTAAATTAGTGAGAAAACGGCTCATTGATACAAGTCGAAAATAATTGATTCTGAGTAATTAAAGGTTAAAAGGTTTTAAAAATTCAAAAATGTCACCAGGGTTTTTGCAAACAATAAGTCATTGTGGATAACTTATTCATCTGGATCGTCACCTTACCTGAAATTATCAAATTAATATCAAACTAACTCAAACCTACGAAATGTTTGGCAATACTATGCAATGTGGTCTCGTTACTAGGACATCTAGATAACAAACAGATGGAACTATCCTAATACCCAAAATAATAAGGTCATTGATTGATAGTAAAGTATAAAATGAAAAGAAAAATAGATCATTCCAAAAAAGGTTCTGAACATTGCACCTCTCGGTTTCTAAGAAATAATTAATTACATCGAGAACAACAACTGGTATCGAAAAATAAATTTATAAAAAAAAAAGTTATACAAAATTTGATTCCCAGCAGTTAGAGAAACAAATTTTGCTTTTGTAATGTTTTAACCACTTAAACTCATTTAATACTATCAATAATATTTTGTTCTTATCCTACACAAAATATCAGATCGATTGGTAAAAAATTATCATTAAATACGTGCAGAACAAAGATTGAATGCGATAAAAAAAAAAAAAAATTCTAAAACTACGTAAAATATTTTTTTTTACTCGATTCCAGTGGTGCATTAGCAAGAACTCTTTGAAAATTGGACAATATTTTTCGACTTAGTGTTAACAAAAAAAAGTTTCATTGAATTCGTTGACCCCACGTTCTTATCCTCCCCTTGTTAAATTAAGTACCTTATTTGTACATCACTTTACATTTATTTTATATAACTACGTTATTTTTACGTTTTACGTTAATTCCATTTCTGCCAAAGATTTAAATTATTGAATAGAGATCTTTCAAAAGTTTGAGAATATTTTTAACATTAACTTGATCCAAAAACTAGAAATACTCCGCTCTCTTTTCCCACAAATTGTTTAAACATTGTGTGAGTAATCCTTCATTGAGTCCAAGGATTTAATCCAACTAATCAATTAATAGATTAGATGAAAAAAAATTAAAATTAAACGATAACAAACGCTTTTCTCAACGAAATTATGAATTTTTAAATTAAATAAGGTTCCAAAGTAATCTTCCGTAATCCAAGTCCGAAACCTTTAAGGCAGCTTCCCTTGTAGCCTAGTTCTCTAGAGTTCAGAATTATATTCTAAGCTCTACGGATTAGATGAGTTTAAATTTTCGGTTCCTTTTAATCTCTCTCAAATTTTTCTTTCCACTCTTCTCCCATCGTCTCTTTCAATCTCTTATTATTTTTCTTATCAATGTGTGTGATTATCGATGATGGTCAATGATTTATTTTGTTTTTGATAAGTCAAAGATATCACAGTGTCTATCTTCTCCAACCCTTTTAGTACAAGAGCCGGGAAGAAAAAAAGACAGTTATTTCAAACAAAGTTTCAATTACTTTAATGAAAACTAGGTATAATTGCTAGTCAAAAATGATGAGTCTGCCAAGTATAAATAGGGGGAATAAAAAATGGCGCCTCTTTCAAAACCTTAGAAAACGTTAATTTATCATTTGGAGCCCTATATCTTAAAAACCACTAACAATACTAGAAAATCTAAATGAACATTATTTAAAGGAGAGTAAATTTGCTGAAATATTAGCCCTAGAAGAGCTATTTACG
>NW_027109698.1:1449548-1451213 GCF_000696795.3 Halyomorpha halys
GCACTCAAATTAAAGTTTAACGTACTATAAAGTAGTTTATAACTTTTACCCTCGTAGGAATAGTAGTTTTCATGATATTTCCTAAAATAAATTGATCTATAGTGGTTGGACAATAAGTTTGAGTTTTGAAAAACTTTATTACTGATGACTATCAACACTCAAATTAAAGGTAGTTAAATTTATTATAAAATAGTTTATAACGTTTTTCTTTGTAGGAGTAGTAGTATGATATTTGACAAAATAAATTCACAAACTGTTAATTTCTAGTTATTTGTATAAAATGTTTGATTTTTGAAAAAATATATCTCTAGATCCATGAGACACACTGCCAACACTCAAAATAAAGGAAATTTAACTTACTATAAAGAAGTTTATCACACTTATCTTCTTAAAGGTAGTAGTTTTATGATATTCGCATATGAATATAAATTTGGCACATAAAACATTTGTCCGAACAACTATAAATCAATTTAATTTAGCAAATTTCATGTAAACTATTACTCCTACGAAGATAAACATTATAAAATACTTTATAGCTCATTAAACTAGCTTTAATTTGATTGCTAATAAACATCTGTACGTCAAACCGTTTTTGAGATATGCAGTTTTCAAAATAAATTCACTAAAACTACTGATCTTTCAGTACGTCCCATACAACATTTTTATGAAATGTTGCTTTTTAAAAAGCTATATCTCCAAAACTATTTAACATAAATAACTCTAGTAGGGCTCATATTTTAGCATATTTGCTCTTCTTTAAATAACGTTCTTTTAGATTTCTTGTGTTGTTCTAACTTTTTAGGATATAGAGCTCCGAATGAAAAATTAGTTTTTTTATCGCTTTGAAACAACCGCCATTTTTATTCCCCTTACCCATACTTGGCAGACTCATAAATTTTGACTAGTAATTATGCATAGCTTCCATCAAAGTAATCAAAAATTGGGGTCAGATAACTGACTTTTTTCTCCTCTTGGGGTCTTGTACTATTTAGAACCCAAAAAACTTACATTTTTTCTTAGTATATACGCTTCACATTCAAGTCTCCACTCTTTCAGTACCAGATCCCATTCTACTTCCCTCACTTTTAAATTTTCTTGTGCATTTCAATCCATATTTCCTCTTTTAAATTATCATTTAGCTCAAACTTTAATGTGAATAAATGATATTCATTAGATTAGAACAATTTCCAATACCCGAAAATAATGATTTGAAAATTGTTTCAACTTTCAATTTTCGAATGTCCTTTCTATTCTATCCAGGCTAATTTCGCGATTTTTTGTTTCTATTACTATTTTAATAAAGTTTCACAGAAATCAATATAGTATTTATTAAAATATGTTTAAATTTTCGAGTAAACCTACGAAATATATATAAAAGGTTTAATTATGTCATTTCAAGATTTTTATTACAGAATCCATTATTTACCACTATTATTTTTAATCATGATTTTTTAAAGATTTTACACTAAAATTACCAACTGGAATTTTTATTAAATTCAGTTTAATGGCTTTGGTCATGATATCATGGTAAAACAAAATAAATATTTTGACCCAATTTTTGCAATTAAATTTACGAAGTTTCTAAAAACATGAATCGATGAGCTTCCTAAATATATCTATTTGGTCATTACAGTTTCAAGAGTTGGAGATTATTGTATAATCTAT
>NW_027109698.1:1451263-1453124 GCF_000696795.3 Halyomorpha halys
TTTTTTCTTAGTATATACGCTTCACATTCAAGTGTCCACTCTTTCAGTACCAGATCCCATTCTACTTCCCTCACTTTTAAATTTTCTTGTGCATTTCTATCCATATTTCCTCTTTTAAATTATCATTTAGCTCAAACTTTAATGTGAATAAATGATATTCATTAGATTAGAACAATTTCCAATACCCGAAAATAATGATTTGAAAATTGTTTCAACTTTCAATTTTCGAATGTCCTTTCTATTCTATCCAGGCTAATTTCGCGATTTTTTGTTTCTATTACTATTTTAATAAAGTTTCACAGAAATCAATATAGTATTTATTAAAATATGTTTAAATTTTCGAGTAAACCTACGAAATATATATAAAAGGTTTAATTATGTCATTTCAAGATTTTTATTACAGAATCCATTATTTACCACTATTATTTTTAATCATGATTTTTTAAAGATTTTACACTAAAATTACCAACTGGAATTTTTATTAAATTCAGTTTAATGGCTTTGGTCATGATATCATGGTAAAACAAAATAAATATTTTGACCCAATTTTTGCAATTAAATTTACGAAGTTTCTAAAAACATGAATCGATGAGCTTCCTAAATATATCTATTTGGTCATTACAGTTTCAAGAGTTGGAGATTATTGTATAATCTATATTTGGGCAAATATTTTATGTGATGTACAATATTAATAGCATTAACAAACCAAAGATACATGCTAATGTATTTTATTGTAAAATAAAAATTTTGCACACCTTTAAGATTGACCATCAATACATACTTTTGATAACTTTTTATTAAGCTCACTATATCATCCTGTAGCTAGTTAAGGCTGCAAAATTCTAATGTCACTGTTAATTTATGTAATAAAATAATATAGATTTAAAACATTGCATTCTTGAACGGATACCTTAAATAATATTCAAGAATTACGTTTTTCATAAATCAGATCTTCTGGTTAGGTTCTACACAGGTTCTAGCCTTTTTAGTAAAAATATAATTTTTAATTGTAATATCCCTTTCATTCTACAGATTGTGATTTTATTATTATTTTCGTAGTTTAAATTGGAGTAGTTGGTAATTAACTGTAAGTTTAATTGCAATTATTTTTTAACTAACTAATTAAAATTAATGATTTCGACGTATGAGTAATTGATCAAAAAATATTATTACATAATTTAATAAATTAAAAAATAGATCTATATTTAAGTATGTATTAAAAAATGAATTGGAATAATAGCAAATAATAAATAAACTTAAATTTTTCACTACCTACTCTTTATTGATCAAGAGTGTTTCCACTGTTAATTAAACTTAGAAACAGAAGAGGAAGGTACATTTTAGTTATTAATTTTGAATACAAGAGATACATTGCATGCAAGGGGTGCCGTGATATTTCTAATTAAATGTTTTAATTAATGAATTCCGATATGATTTTAACAAAGGAACGTTGATTTGAGCACTACTCGGTGATGAATAATTAGAGCTAAATGAATTGGCATGTTTTATAAAAATATATCAGTTGAAAATTATAAAAAAAACTTTTTATTATTTGATTTCTAACTTAAATTTCTTTTTTCTTAAATCCTCTATCAAACCCTTCATGGGAAGAATCAGGATCAGTCCTGATTCCTCATTGGCCATTACTTGGAAACCTCAAAGGGTAACCCTCTGTCAAATCTTTAGTATATTACCTTTAAAATTAAGTATTACAAAGAAATTGTATGCAGGAGGAAACACTTGTTGGGTTAGCCCACTCCAATCTTAGTTAAAGTAGACTAGCCCCTGGTAAGCCAGTGAACGAAAGAGGTACTAAAAGAAGGCTGAACCTTAAAATTGTTAATCTATTAGAAAACTTATA
>NW_027109698.1:1453469-1458512 GCF_000696795.3 Halyomorpha halys
AATATTATAGTATTGTAAAATAATAGCATCAATTATAATGCAATGGACAATTTCGGATTAGAGTTTTAAGAGTTGCAATCTAGAATGAATATAAAATTAAAAATATTTAACAAAATAAAAAAAGATTTTTTTATTAGGAAATTCATACACTAAGTGGAATAAAAAAGACTTTTGATGTCTAAAGCTTTATCAGTAAAAATATATTGAGTCAACCATTACAATAATATGATTAAAAAAAATCAACTAATTTTCATATCTTGGCTAGAATAAAAATGAGAAAAATATATGTTCTTCTATTCAAATAACCATTTTCCAAACTGAAGAGAAGCGTTTGGCAGATAAACTCCAGCTGCTAATATCATAGTTATGGAATTTACCTTCCTTATTTCACACTGCACTCTATAACTGAATTTCCTGGAATTGCTTTTGTATCATTATTTAATGATACCGCTTGTTAAAACTTGATTATAGTTTGGTTTTGCGTGGAAATAAACCTAATTAAATGTTCCTGTTACTTTTGAAATGCAACATTTTAATGAGTTTCCCACATACGCTTGCCTGACCAACTGTGCTATGTTTGTTTCAGTTCCAGCCAGTGTTGTAACAGTTTGCGCAAGAATTATAACAATAAACATTTGGAATGATACAACTTCGCTAATTGCATTTAAATTTTATGCTATTCTGCGATATGGACAAAACAACTGTAGTAGGACTGTATTCGTGTAATTCTTGCTTCCCAAACAAAAAAAAAGGTAATAAAAAGTATTCCGACTATCCAAGTTTAATTTGACTATGTCTTACAGCTTTAATTTATAAAATAGTTGAAGGTCCATGTTTTTTTTTACAGTATGATAGGTTGCTATCCCTCATCAATGGGTTATAAAATTTAACCTTACTCCATAGAGTTCATAAATAATACATAAATAAAAGTAATTTTATTTAGAACAATACAATTCAGATTCTAAGTGAATTATTAATTGAATGGATCATACCAGTTTGTAAATAAAACTTTGGAGAACAGATATTTACAGTATATACTATAGGATTTCAGGGATTTTATCAGAATCGAGAAAAAAATGGGTCGTCTCAATAAAGTTGAAAGTATTATTTGAACGGTAATATAAGCAACTGATATTCCGATTTAAAGATCAAAGACGCCATTCATTGAGGAAAGATTTAAGCTATTAACATCAAGCTACGACCAATAGGAACAGAGCAGTAATTATTCAATGAAAAAGTTTCGTAGTTACCTATGCGTAATTATTGTCATCACAAATTCATACCCATGAAAGCTAATGCATTACATAAACTTTTAGTTTACAATTATTGCGCCTTCAGCGGACCCGGCAACCATTCTTATAATGCCATACCGGCAAAACAAGATGATGAAATAGCCGGTATATATATATATATATATATATTTGTAAATGCCTTTTTCTTTGTTCCAGGAGGTAAGAAAAAAAAAAAAGTTAAGCGTAATATATTGCAAATAAATTTGGAGGGTAAGATAAAAAATATATAACACTTTAAAACTATTTCCATAAAAAAAAAAAATTATTGTGGTTTTGGTCCTATTCCTTGAAAATCTTCAAAAAATTCAATTCAAAAAATGAGACTGAAAAAAAATGCTATAACTAATTATTTTAGATGTCTTTTTTTTTATTTCAGAGGGTTGATGACCTTGATTATATTTTTTTCATGTTTTTTACTAAAATGAAGTGAAATAAATATTATGTTTCGCATTTCCCCTCTATTATTGAATTAATAGAAACTAAAAATTTTTTTTTTTTGGCCTTTTATTTTTCCAAAAAATTTCGGATATTTGTTTATTGTTATGTAGCTGAAATATACCAAAAAGTTTTGGTTCCTAAATGTAAAGGATAAAGATGGTATTTGAAGCACAGTGCTGACCAAATCGTCGACTTGATATACTTTCTTTCACCTACTGTTTATGTCCAGATTGTTTTTTATTTTACTTTTTAATTTCTAACACAAATAAAATTTCCTGTATGCTTCATGTTAAATATTCCAAATGATAAGTATCTGTTATGTCGAATTTTTCTTCACACCTGCAAAACCTAACAATGTAAAGAAACATAAATAATATTATTTGGGTGGATAATTATTATCTACGAAACTATGAGTAAATATGACATAAATACTTTATGTGAAATGAAAAATTCTTTTTGTGGCCCAATTATGTTATGAAAACGCCTGTTTTTCTTCTTTTTTTTTTTAGGCATTAGAGATAATAAAGCAAGGTCCCACAACTCCTGCTCATTGATGGAACTATCATTAGAGAATCAAATTTATACTGATCGATCAAAAGCAAATTTGGGCTGTGGGATTCTGACAATGAGTTATCGAGTATCAATATATATATATAAAAAAATAGAGTATAAGTCGCTCATAAAAAAAATATATTAAAACAAATTAGATTGGACAGGAAAAAACATGATATGAAACTTTTTTTTCAAATCTTGAGATTCGATTTTTATCGATTGGAAGGATGCGTAACCATATACAAGTATCTATCTCATCTAATTCTGAAATTAATTTTTTTTTTTTTTAAAGGAAATTATGTTTTTTGTTCTTGTACCAATATAATTTTTGATCCTTACATTTCTGAAGTAGCAAATGTTTTTATAACAAATATTTTCAGCCTTTTTCCGTTGGAAGATTTACAGTCCTCTGGACTTTGTTTTGACCTCCTAGCATGTTTTCATTATGAGGCTGATATGTATCTGTGTTTAAGAGTGCATTTTGTATGTTCTCAAAAGTATGTGATGCTTATTTTAAAGAGTGATATTCCAAAATAGTTTTTGAAGTGGGTCGAATTTCAGGAGTAATTATCTCTTCATAAAGCTCGGTAAACCTTTTTCAGTTTGAAATTTACATGAGCACCTTGAACCAAGTTTCGAGTCCAAAACTGGAAGACAATCGAATTGGCTTATCTGCTATTACCCAAGTCCGGATTTTCGTATCAGGAAAAGTAAACTGCATTCGATTTCGAAAGTGAGAACCGGAAACCATTATCTGTCCCACATTTTGTGTTCATTTAGGCCAGGACTTCTTTCAACATCGATGTTCTCAAAATACCAAAAATTTGTTATTAAAAAAAAATTAAGTAAATTTTAAAGCATAATAATTCTTATCAGCTAAAAGTTGTGAAAGGGGTATTGCTCTACAGTTTTAATACAAACTAATACCCATATTTTAAATATAATTCATGTTTTCTACACATAAAAATACCCTTACACAAAGATATTTTATAAACTATTACACAAAAAGGTTTCACAAATTAATTAATTTTAATACTTTATTTATTTACAAATATTACCATCTGCCATTTTTGATAAATAGGTAAAAGTGATGATTGATCACCACATTCATGCGAAAAATGAAAAAAAATAAATAAATAAATAAGTAAATGAAAAAAAAATGCATACAAATAAATAAAACTCTCTCTATAATATATGTAAGGATAAAAATCAAAATATGTACAAGAAAAGAAAAAAATTATAATAAAATAAAAATAATCACTAGTCAATAAAAATCACATTTATACCTTTGACACATAAAACGGGGGAGGGGAGAAGAGGTATTTATGCATAAACATATTTAAAAAACAATCAGTTCTCAAGTACATAAATAATTCTGTATAAAATAATGAAATGATGTTTGAGATATTATATAATGATATAAATTTCAAGAAAATAAGTAAAACTAACTAGGATAAATAAATTGATACAAAAATTGTAGATAAAGTTAGAAGACAATTAATTAACTAAAAGAAAACCTAAAAATCCATGTATAATATAAAAATAAATAAATTCAGTAAATAATGAAAAGATGGAACCTTAGTTAAACAAAATCATTCAATTTTATAATCAAGTGGAAATTAGCGTATTATCCTCTTTGGTTTTCAAACTTTACGATTAAACGTGTTACATCTGATGATTAATGTTTGGGTTTGTTTCCTTCTTTGTTCCTCCTTTAACAGATCGATCTTAGAGATGAGGTGCAACACATCTTTTTTGTATTTTGGAGATTTCATATTATGGAAGTGGTCATGTATCTCCATACATCACGCAACTTTTTATTAAATCAAACCTTAGTCGTTCGTACAAGATTCAGTCGAATATGTGATTAAATGATGTATGTGATATGATGAGCGGGAACGTTTGTTTCAAGAACGAAACAAATTAACAATTTTTTGAACTATTGAAACTAAGTATTCCGAAAAGTATTTGAAGAATTTCGAAGGTTAAACGAAGTAAAATCGTATGCCACCTCGATTTAGAAAAAAACATGTTCTGTTCAGCTTCACACGTTCAGACAGCTAATAATAAATCAGACAGAATGCATCCTTCTTATGACATGATGAATGCGAATGAATCCTTCCTATCAACGTATTCGTAAATTACAGTTGTCATAATTTATTTTACCACTAGCCAAATATATTTTGGTTTTGCCGTATTTTTTTTTCCAGCCCTAATTCTTTCCAAGTAACTGATGTAGCCCGAACCAGATATCAATTCTTCCATTATAAACTCCTTAACCACTCAAACCCATTATTTTCTTATCTTGCTTCCTCATTCATTCCTGACAATCCCTCGAGGCGTCTGAAAAGAAGATGGCCTCAAGACCTTATATTTTAAAAATGTTTTCAGAGTACTGCCAATGGGTGGTTTATCTACATACCTGTGTCATAACATTATGATCTTACCTCAAATTTAATTTTTGTATTTTATGTACAGTTGTAAATTTCAATAAATAAATTTAAAAAATCTTTAAAAGGTTTAATTAACATTGTTATATTTAAGGTTATAGTTTCCACGTGTTTACTTGACAGTACCAAATAGTTTGCACCGTTGTTTTATCGCTTATCGTTTAATTAGTATTATGACAGATTCTAGTATTTAATTAAATTAAGCTGAAGGTAAAATGAATTGTTGAAGCGTAGATACTTGAACTTATTTTTAAAATGAGATGTAGATAGTTGACTGTAGATTACTGATTGAAGAAGATGGTCGGGGAGGG
>NW_027109698.1:1459067-1460456 GCF_000696795.3 Halyomorpha halys
CACATTTAACCGACCAATCTTGTTATCAATTCATATCGCATTACTAATATTTAAATTTAAAGAATATTCGGTATTAAAAAAAAATAATTATATTTTAAGTTCAAGTATTATAAATTCAACTTGAAACTTTTTAGTAATTAATTCAGAAATTATTCTTAATTTCTATTCTATTCTAAAAATAAAACAGAATATTTTTTGTGGAGGCGTAACACAAAGCACCTATTCTATTTATGTTTTCTTGACATGTACTTGAGACGTCTTTAAATGGTATTAGGTTTTCCACTCCGGCAAATCTCACTCGAAACACAAAGCGAAAATCTTTAGAAGAGACAAGGTTTTCCACTGAGCCCGTTCTGAGGCCTTGGACGACAATTCAAGCTTTTCGGTAGTTTAAGCTTCTATTCAATGTTCTAACTTGAATAGATAAAATTCTTTTATCCAATTCTTTAATTTTTTTTTTGTATTTTATGGCCAATTTTACCCGAGGAAGAACAAATGCATTGTGTTTTACAAACCAGTTCTGTCTTGAGAGATCTTTTTCTAGTCACTTTTCTTTTCAACACATCGTATGTCTTATACGTATGTCATAGAAAGTTCTCTGAAAATAAACTTGAGAATAAAAATTACAAATGAGTTTTAAATTGTCATTTATTTGTTGATATAATTGCAAAAAATACGATTTAGATAATTAGATAATTAGATAAATTGAAAATGAAAATCTATTCCATTTGTATATCTTATGAGTAGTTGGATGTAACTGTTTTTTAAACTTAAAAACTTCATGATTGTGTTATTTTTTTATATAAAAGAATATACCAACTTATGAATTTCCATTATTGCATATAATAGAACTGAATTTAAGTATTATTTCCTCTGTGAATATATTCCCATTCTCCATATCTTTCCTTCTACCCTTTTCCTATTATATATATATGTGTGTGTGTGTATAGGTATATAAGTTAATACTCACACTGTAATTAAGATATAAGTCACTCACGCATTATATTTCATTTTCTGTCATACTGTTCAATTTGTAGATTCAATATTTGTTTTTTTCAATTTTTTATGTATTTAATTCAATATTTTGTATAATTTAAAATTTGTTTGTATACTATTTCTTCCCAAATCAATTTTTTTGTTTACACACTTATTTTGTTAGTCAAATACTTATTTTATTTATCACTATGACATTTTAACAGGAAATCTAAATGCTAAACTATACTGAACAGTCAAAATTACAATGCTAATTGAAATAGTGGAGGGATCCTCATTGGTCCCAGTGATGACCTATTTCACTGGTGTATCCGTTAGCAATCTCATCGAATGGGAACTTCATTTAGGTAAATATCAAACATCAATGTAGTAGTGATAAATAATAACGAGCATTGA
>NW_027109698.1:1460506-1468297 GCF_000696795.3 Halyomorpha halys
ATAAAAACATGGCTACCTATGTATTATTGTAATTTAATATAATATAATCGAATCTGAGTATAATTTCCTCTGTAAAAATTATACATTAAAAAAAAATTAAAGTGTATATATCTTATGAGTAGTGGACTGTAGCTGTTCCTCAAACTTAAAAATAATTTTAGATTTAAATGTGGAATTAAAAATGTGTATTCATGGATGTGTTTTTGTTTTTTTTTAATCAAGAAACGTAAAAAGGCTTTATAAAATTTTCAAATCCTTGTAAGTTTTTTTTTTTTGTTAACATCTCTTATTTAACTAAGAAATGTAACAAAATATATTGATTTTTATTGATTAGGTATTTTAATTAAGTTTAATTTTTTAATTATTAATTTTAACCAATTAACCATTGTAGGTAGTAATAATTAAGTTTTTGTTTGTATTTATTGTATCTGTGTTGAATCGCACAACACAGAATGGTTCACAAGGTTTCCACAAGACCTTTTTGACAAGCAGTGCATATAAAAGAAATATCAGTTTCATTAATTTATAATTCTTTATATAATTTTACAAATTCTAACTCGTTATCAGTAGAACACAAAGCACAGGGACCAGTTCAAAAGTACTAAGTATTGAAGGAAGAGCGGATGCTATAGGATCCTCCTTTCTCATTAATAAATCCTGAGGGGTAATGTTCCTCCTATCTACGGTGGCAATGGATTTCGAAGAAGATAAATATAAAACTAAATCGGGACTGTATGGTAGTTATCTGCGGCCGGGGAGCCAAAACTCGGCCCAACTTATTACAATTCTTGGCAAGTGGCTCGTCCTAATGGGCCAACTTGAGCCCAGCCCTTCGTCCCTACACAAACTCTTTTCTTTTACCAATCCTCATAATTGGACTACTCCTAGTCACCCGACTATAAAACAAAAAAAAATACCTGTTTGTCTGCTGCTACTTACAGTTAGGGGAAGAATGGAAACTGTTAACATAGGACTATGAGAATGAATAAAAAAAAAAAATGGTATATTGAAATGATAGAACAAATTAGGGAACTTAACACCAAATACACTGAAACTCTTATAAGAGTGGCTGTGGTAGCATCTTAAGTCTCCCTTATCGAATAATTAGGTCAAGAATACTTCACGGTAAAATTTAATACTTTTTTTCCACCAGCGGGACTTATTACCTCTTCCCTCTAGTCCTGGATCAAAAACTCACTATTTAACATTAAATTTAAGCTACTAAAAAAATTAAATAAAATTTCTTATATATAGAGAATGATTTTTTTTAACTTCATATCATCAATCGTATCTGGCATGATGTTACTGTTGGACAACAGTAACAATTTTCTTTTCTTAAATCCTGTGTTTCTTTTGGTAAACTGTGTGAAGCTCCTTCCATTTTCTTTTACTGTAATCTAATTAAATTTAAAGATTACTTTTATATGTTGTTTGAGATTTGGCTGGAGCAAGTCGGCAGTTAGACTTCTGTTCTAATTTATAAACCAAAAATCATCTGTGGTTAGTCTTAAAATTATGAATTGAAAAGATTTTAGTTCTTTTAACTGTTAAATTTTGTTGAAATGTAAAAATTGTAACGTTGTTGTATCGATTTGTGTAGATATTTAGTTTTTATCTAATTTTTTAAAGATAAGTGCAATTTGTTTAAAAGCTTTTGAAGTGTGGATTGTTATAGTTGGTGATTTGGATGATTTAATCCCATTTTCCAAATAATATTTGGATACTTTATAATAGTATTTGAAAGATTGAAGTTAGTAAGGCCAGTATGGAGGCGTAGCGTATTTTAAAGACTACATCGTCAGTGTAGGTAGTAGTTAGTGTCTTTGAATTTCTAGGAATGGCATATATAAATATATAATAGAGAAGGCAGTACTCATCCTTGCGATACTCCTATCTGGACTGGTCTCATTTATGAAATTATCAAACCATGACAGAATAAAAATATCGTCTAAGAGAAAAGGCTAATAGATGCGTAAATACGTGTACGAGATTAGGATCTTGAGTCATAAGGTAAGACTTTGCTACTGGATTTTGTCTAAGGCCCGAGGGAGCAACGTACTATTGAAAGTATAATATGTATCGATGAATTAACCATTATCGATATAAAAGTCCCAGGTACAGGTGTCCGTCAACACAGGGACACTTTTCCCATCGAGTGTAATGGGTACAAGATGCTAAAGGGACAAAAACAACCATTATCTAGGTAGTTTATATAAAACACATGTACCAAACACTTGTAGCCCCTTGTGACGTATTCTTATTGGGCATGGCTAATGAAAAATAAGATTCTGAAAAGGTAACGCCCTTACGAAGTAGAGGGGAACTGGTCAGCAGAGAAGCGGGTAGAGAACATATAATACAGAATAAAAGCGAATAGAAAAGGGAGAAGCACACAAGAGAACTTTGGCGAGAAGGGCTAATCAGACCTAGAACGCCTCGGCTAAAACACAAGACAACACCCACGGCATTCACCATCCATTCAGCCATTGATGTATTTTTTTTTTCGGCCAAGACTTCCATTGGGGTCCTATACTGCCTAACCATGGTTGGGGGTCAAAGTTCTTCATTCTGTGGGACCGCCACGCAATGAAAAAAGTCAACGTCCCAGGCCGGATTCGAACCGGCACCGTCAATAGACATCAAATTGGTAAGACTGTGTCTTAACCACTGAGCTATGGGCGGCCCATTGATGTATTAGGTAATAATTTATGATGTAACAATATTTTATGGCAAACCATCTTTATCTGGGCCATTTAATCATTTTATAATTTCATTTAAACATATCATCACAATCATTTTATAAATCATGTAAATAAATACTTTGTTCCTTAATATATACTATTATATTACCCCTTATTATATATTTTCAATGGTAACAATAGTTTATAAATATAAAGATATTTAATTGGTAAACTAGTAAACACAAAAAGGAATTCAATAATAATAATACTTTGGCAGGACTCAATCCTTATTAATTAATTTATTGATTTATTCTTTAATGATTGCCTTCAGCGATTATCCTGGCATCCCAATTAATGGCAGGTATACATATTAAATAATTGTTAAACATCGAATATGTTTGTACATACTTTAGTAATGAATATCTAACTTAAAATATTTTTCTTATATAGTTACCTCACTTATTACGAATGTTTTGGGAGTACCACTTGTCCTTTTTTAAATGTAACCTACTTCCATTGGTCACCTTGATTTGGTAACGAATGATTGAAGGCTTGTATATCGATCTGGAGGACCTTTTCTTTACTTTTGCTTTGAATGAGAATAGGGTACATGGCACAGTTTTAGATATTGAAAGCAAATTGATGTTATGAGCCATGGCACAATTTTAATAACAATTTCATATCAGAGGAAAGTACTTAAATACATTCAAAACTGTATGGATAAGTCTTTATGTCTTCCCTTCGTTGGTGGAGCCAAAATAGCCAACTAAAAGGAAGGAGGAGAAAAATGACGCCTACTGTGACAAATTGTAATATAGCTGAGTGAGATACTAGAAGGTAGAAGAAGTTGGACACTTTAAGTGAACCATGAGGGGACCTCCAGTGAGATCTTGGACCCGATTGCTTCAGATAGATATAGGAGGTAGAGATGACAGACATCACGGCTTGGCCTTCATCACATACCACTGTGTCGATCACCTGTAGCTTTCCACCAACCCAGCTAGGTATTCATATATAATGTAAAGACATTTTATGGCCAGACTAGCTACCTGAGTCGTGGTTACTTTATTATACTCGTATTATTGATTGGTATATTAATTTTTAAATAAATTAAAATCTATACCGCTACAACCCATAGAGGGTCAGGTGTTCAGTACTTAGTAAAGAAGTACTGTTACTAAACCAACGGTTGTGCAAGGAGGTGATTTGTGCAGAATCACGCTCGACCGTCGGATTTTGACCCAATTTAAGGTGCTGGGTGGACCCCAGGAGGGTTCTAGAACCCACAGGAGTGGACTCACGGCTACAGTGTAACAGAAAACAATTTTCTGCCCAGCCAGATTCGAACTCGGGTCCTAGGAGTTAGTAGCCACGCTCTTTACACTGTGGCTACTGCGCTCCCTTTTAAATAAATACTTTGTTTATTTATGTAGTGTTGAGGCTTATGTTACCCAACAAAACTCCCGAATATTTCTATTTAATGGTAATACTAATTTATGAAGGTATCTAATTGGTAACTGGTAAATACGCAATGTCTTTGGAAGAGTAATAGTATTTTTTAGAACTCAACTAATTTGAATAAATATAGATATTTATGGAAAATTACCTTATTATCCTGGCATTCCATAGACAACAGGTAGGAAACGTAGTAATTAAATAATTTAATTATGTTTTTTGTTTATTGTAACATCCAACATGGCTACCTTATCCTAGATTATTTATCCTTGTTAGAATTTGTTAATATTTAACTTTATTATTTAAATTTTACTCTTCCCCTTACGTTATACGTTATAACGACGAACAAAGGTAATGAAAAAGGTTATCCGAGAACACAAGCTGAATAAATTAATGGCAAAGTTCCACCGACTTAGTGCACTCTCCATTAAATACCGGCGTAGTTGAACCGTTTCTTCCTAGCACTTACAGCTTAAGAACCCTCTTCTTGAGTCATACGATCGGCTTGATGTAGTTAAATCCCGCTTTGATGGATAACACAACTCTAGCTAATTGCATAAAAACCCTCTTAGAAACTTCACAACTTTGGCCATAACGTTCTCTTTTAATATATTACTTGAGTTTTAACGTGTTCCACATATTGTCATTATTCAGCAAATTTTCAATTTTTATTATTAACAAAATGATACTGTTAAGTCTATTTTAAAGTAGGTAAAGTCATGGTTCGGTCTGGAGCAATATTATAAATAGATTATACTCTGATTAAGATTTAAATTTCACTTTTTTTGTCATTTTTATCACAAGATACTCATAATATAAAATCTACAGATATCAAAACATGAATGTAAAACAGTTAGTCCAGAAACTGATTTTCCAGAAGAAGGGTTTTTATTTTTTCTAGTAAAATGTTTATGAATAAAGTAGTTATGTTGCATAAAATGTTTAGGTTGAAATAACTTTGTGAAATCGATGCATATATTAACCTAAAATTCATTATATTGTAATCAACTTCTTTATCTGAAATATATAAGTTTTTTATTATAATAATAATGCATAATATTTGTTAAAGGTAATAATTGGCCTTCAGATATGATAATCCGGGTAATCGATGGATGAATCGAATGACCGGAAGTAACTCTTTAAGGAATCGATTTTTTTACGTTTTTTCGATTTTCTCAAAAATACATTAAGCTTCAACAATTTTCATTAAACTTAATGTATCAGTTTTAATTTTCTGTTTATTAATAAATCAGATTTTAAAATTTTTTGAAGTGACATCAAATATATAAATTCTGTTCGTGCTATGAATACAATAGTTTTACAAAACATTAGGATTTTTTGTCAAGGTCCTTGTACCAAACGAGTTATTGGTAAAAAGAGCTCTACTAAGTCACTTTCATAGACAACTCTTCTAATTTCACCCTTAAGCTGAAACATAATTTTTATTATAGACCTAGCAATTAACAATATTACTAATATTCAGGTTTATTAAGCTATGCCAATGAGATTATCTAAGATATTTACGTTTCTCTTCACATTGTAGACTGAGTCTGTACAGGACAGACATCCCTAAGAATTAACAATGTTATGCAACAGACTTAAGTTCTCAATCAGTATTCTCTCGTTCATTGATCAACATCTCCATCAGTTACATTGAACTTGAGTGACCTACGACCTAATTGTGACATGACAATCCAAATAATTATAATAACCTATCATAAAATATTTAAATTAATAAAACAGTTATATTTTATATTCTACAAGAGAAATAAGATATCACGGAAACGAGAATAATGTTGTTCAAGTACAACACAAGGTAAAATAAAAATAATAAAATGCTTTATTGAAAAACATGTTGATATAATTTATGTATGAACTACTTATATAATGTATAACAATACATTTTAGTATGTATTAGTGGTGTAGAGCTTTACATGATTGCTTTATGTAGTATCAAATACGTGACGCCTCTTAAATATTAAATGTAAAATAAACCAGTCACGAAAACGTTCAGTTTTCCTATTAGCTTAAACAATGAATAAAATACTGACAGCAATAAACTTTCAGGCTTGTTTCAACAAGAACTCAACCAATTTTGGATTGAATAATAAATATGTCGGCATTTTTTCTTGTATCCATAGGAGTCTAGTAAAGAATATTATATTGTATTATGCATATCGTTTTCACCATATAGGATTACTGATGTATTATAAAACACATATTCGGTCATAACCAGCATGTTTTGAGATATGCAAAGTTTCTCTTAATTGTAATCAATTTCATTAAAAAAACGGTATTATTAACTTAACATTAATTTGTGTTAATAAAATTGAGGACAGTTAATTGAAAGAAACAAGCCTTATACTTGTCATTATGAATCGTATTTCTTTAACTGCTTGGTTTTGGATATTCAATAAACTTACACATCACATTTCTAACTTTGGGATCTAAAAGAATGTAGCCTACTTCGATTATGATTGCCTCTGTGATCAATAATAACTCGGGAACAGAGAATTTCCTAAAGGAAGGATCAACGTGTCTTCAAGTGAGCTTCATTTTCAATCATCGTGCTCTGTCAGAACCTGATTCGACGGTGTCAAAAATGATGTGACAGAAGGCAATGTAATAATAGTCTAGACATCAACATTTTCGTTGTTTTCTCTCATACTATGAACTGAATTATTTCCTTTGTTAAATATTTGGGCAATAAAAAAAATGTATTTATTGTAACGATTTTTTACATAGCTTCGATTTTCTCGAAAAAGACTAAAACAATTTTGATTAAACGCAGTATATTAATGTATTTGAATCAATGTCAATGTAGAATTAAATGGTCTTTAACATATGGAATTAATTAGTATTCGAATAATCCTAATTGAAATGATTGGGCTTATATAACGGATTTTTAAAAGATGTTCCTTTAAAGTATTCTTAATTTTGTTTATTTCAAAAAATAACGGAAAAAAAAACCGTGAATACCCGATCTTTGCCGATTGAGTTATGACTTCGTTAAACTGTTGTATTCATGGCAGGAACAGAATTTATATATTTTTTATCCCCTTTAAAAATCCTAAAATACGATTTTTTAATACAACAGAAAAATAAAAACCTATATACCAAGTTAAATCAAAATTGTTAAAGTTACTTTTGAGAAAATCGAAAAAAACCGTAAAAAATCGATTCCTTAATGGGATGCTTCCGGTCAGTTGATTTTATGGGAAACGTTGTCACGTCCTTAGTATATAATAGTATAAAGTATGAAGAGAGGGAAAAGGAAGTGAAATCATACTTATGTCACTGTTGTCAATGGCATGTCACAATCAGTCGTAGGTGTACTCAAGTTCAATGTAACTGGTGGAGATGTTGATCAATGAACGAGTGAATACTGATTGAGAACTTAAGTCTGTTGCATAACATTGTTAATCCTTAGGGGTGTCTGTCCTGCACAGACTCAGTCTACAGTGTCAAGAGAAACGTCAATATCTTATATAATCTCATTGGTATAGCTTAATAAACCTGAATATTAGTAATATTGTTAATTGCTAGGTCTATAATAAAAATTATGTTTCAGCTTAAGGGTGAAATTAGAATAGTTGTCAAGGAAGGTGACTTAGTAGAGCTCTTTTTAACAATAACTCGTTTGACATAAGGACTT
>NW_027109698.1:1468994-1472205 GCF_000696795.3 Halyomorpha halys
GCTACCAATGGGTAGTTTCTCTACACGCCTGTAACACTCCATTTTAACTTAGATCAGATTTACTAAATGTATTATAATGCACAGTTATAAATTGCTATAAATAAATATTTTAAAAAAATTACTATCTATCCATTATACATATATATTTTTTATATTTATTGATTTTTTAAAAATATATTTCTATCCCTTTTTATATTTTCTTTAATTTACTAATATTATATTTACTTTACTTTTATTTTTAAATGTAATGTATTATTAACCGAACAGACGTGACGGAGGGGTTGGTTCCGTCACTTCTGTTTTCTGTCTGTTTAATTTTCGTTTTTGCCTCCATACAGGTGTCCTTCTTTTCTTCAATATTTTTGTTTTATTCTTGATTTTAATATTATCTTTAGTGTTTACTGTATTTTTATAATCCCTTTTCATCTGATTTTTTATTTGCTATTATTTCCATATTCATTAATTGGCTAATCCTTTTTGTTATTCTTATATAATTTTATGTTTCACTGTATATCTTTTTTATTTTATTTTATTTACATTGTTCATTTTTATAGAAGTCTTAATAAGTTATACCTTGGTTAAATTCTTTTTTAGCCCTGATGAAGCCACACAACGAGGGGTGAATCCTTAGCTCGCATTAAATTGTTGCTATTTAACTTTTTTCTTTGACAGTACCTGGAATATCTTTCTTTTATTATTAAACAGGCTCGATCAACATTCTTTCAATAATTGTTATTGTTTTTCATAATAATAGAACGAAATAGAATCATTTTTTCCAATCCGATGGTCGTCTATGGTCTATTTTCAGAACATTTTTGTACTATGTATTACAATAAATTGTCCGAATTTCGTACTTATCTCGACTGGCAGAAAACAAGGGAGGCTGTTTACAAAGCTATACAAGACGATGAGAAGACACGACCTGTGGAGGAGGAGATAGTGGTGGACTTTAGTGAGGATTAGTGGGGCTAGGGCTCGTCGGGGCCCACGGCACGTAGCCAGTACTTTTCCAGATAACAATTAGCCCTGGCTTATATAAACATTTCTCTATCTCAGGATTCTGTCTCTTTATATTCTTTATATCCAGTCGTTTTATTTTTTTTTTAATGGATTTCTTATACTGTAAATAAGTGAATCACTTTTGATTGAGGATTAAATGTCTAGCGGATGAGACTAAATACCAACTTGAAATTTGAATTATAAGTGAACTTATTTAAAAATTAAAACCGGGTCTCAGTCATAGCTCAGTGGCTAAGGCACAGTCTTAGCCATTAGATGTTTATTGGCGGTGCCGGTTCGAATCCGGCCTAGTGCGTCGACTTTTTTCATTGAGTGGCGGTCCCACAAAATGAAAAACCCCCAACCAGCTAGTCTTTGACGGATAAAAAAACAAACTAAAAAAAAAATCCTGAGGTTTCTCGCACTAATTCTCCTAGCTAATACATATTCAGTTAGGTAGATTGGAAGAGACAGCATCGGCTAACAGGTTTAATCTGAAATAACCCAAAGCTTGGGAACAAGCAAGTACTAACTAAGTACTGTCAAGGGGAAGAAGGGGCAATCAAGCCCAAAGTACCACACCCATTCTTTAATATAGAATGACAAAAAAATATCGTTAATTGTATTAAATGAATTAAAATTTACACTGAATATATGAGGAGATGGTTCGAAGTATAGTCAGTGAAGAACATAATTAAGTAAAAACCTATTTATCAGTGCCAACTTTTCGGTCAGAATCTCTAACCTTTATCAGGGCTATGAACAATAAACAAGATATCGACTAATAAATGAAAGGATATTTAGAATGATTAGAAAATAGTAAAATAACTAACATTATGGTTACGTAACTAGAGTTGACAGTATTTATATATATATATTTTATTTGTTGAGATTTAAAACTGTATTTATATAATTACATAAAAATACATCTAGTCAATTTTATGTTAAATATATAATAGTATGATGCAGGCATGTTGAGAAACTAACTATTAGAAACACTTTAATAACATTGCTACATTTAAAATTAACAAGGCAATCATTTTTTCAGGCGCCTCGGAGGATAGGGGGGAATGGAAAAGTAAGCTAAGTTAGAAACTGGTGGGTTTGGGCGGTTAAGAAATTTTTAATGGTTTGCAATGGTCTAGAGCTGTTGGATATGGAATTTTAAAGTCTTTATGGATAATTTCATATGCGACAAAGTATGGATCAGTGAGGATTTTGGATTGCAAGGATTGGATACCAATTCGAAGGTATAGTGATGTAGATCAGTCTTTGGTAATGCCTTGGAAGTGAGGATCGTAAGTTCTCTAATAATCGGAATCGATGTGCATTACCCAGTATTTTTGTATTGTGTGAGGATTCCAAGTAAGTCGTTTTACCTTATTATATTAAATCCGATATTGCATGATTTATCCCTTGGGTATGTACCTGGATATTTCCTGTCAACGGAACGTTATTTTATGATACGTTATGTCAACGGAAAATTTATTAAATGTAACAGAAACTAATGAATAGAAAGATGAACTAAATAATTTGACAAACAAGACAAAGGAAGTTAAAGTTACCAAAAAGAAAAATAACTAAGCTCAATGTAATTAAGATTTAATAAACTATTGATAATAATTCTTCTGTTATTCTCTACAATCGTTATTAAAAAAAATAATACAGAATAGGCTCGGGATAGAAGAAAATTGCAACATAAATTTCTATTAAAGAGGAAAACACATCCGTGCTTGAGAGGAAATTTGGCGTTGGAAATAATACTGATACGGGCATGGAGGGAGCTGGTAAATTTCCAGATGTTATACGGTCTTCTTATATGCTTGCTTTTCATTTTCTACGTGTTTGCATCAGTGAAATTTATTAGGATACCTCTCCCAGCCATATTTCTACTGTTATCGTTTCATTCCTTTACCGGCTCCTGTTACCATCCTCAGTAGTTGAATATTGCATATTTCGTGCTCTAATAAAATGGGTTAATGGCACACTAGATTATTCCGCAGTGCAATTTGTATTTTAATTTTAATGCTCTCAGAGTTTGTTTAATTTGCAACGGTCCCCTAAACATAACGGCGTATCATGGATATTAGAGTGTAAATATATTTTAGTGCTGCTATTTACAAAATAAGATATTATGCGTTTAATACATGATTAATGGCATCCATTTAATCTATGTATTGTTTCTTCATTAAGATCATTAAAATTACTTGAA
>NW_027109698.1:1472816-1475225 GCF_000696795.3 Halyomorpha halys
TTAACATCATTTTAATTATGCTAGAATATGAAATATCTAAAAATGGACTTATCTGGTTTTAGAATAAAAATTTCATTTTATGATTAAACCAAAGAGTAAGAACCTTTATATAAAAATGCACACGTTTTGATGTTTGATGGCTTGTGAATTATGTTAAGATTATTTCTACCAAAGATACTAACTAACAGACATTATTTTGAAATTTTGATTTTAGTCTTAAGATCTATACAAGGTATACCAACCTATATTATGAGACGTCTTAAATACCTTGGTTTCCAATTTTTTTAATTATCAAAGATTCCCTTTTTGACTCATCATCAATCAAAGTCTTTTAATTTAATATTGAAAATACATATATTATGTAAAAAAAAGAAAAGTAAAAATGATAGTCCAGTAATGTTAAAGCAAAATTTAAAATTATTTACATTCAAATAACCACTAAATGCGCCTCACAGTTAATAGATATTTTTGTGCTTTTGGCTGGTAAAGAAACTAAAATGTTGCGTACTTAGAACTTCATTCTGAGTATGTTTTGAGCATTCTGTAAAAAAAAAAAAAAAAAAATAAATAAATTTAAAAAAAAAGAACTGATTAATTCAATAATATTATACCTATTATCAAAATTAATTTCACTAATAATTTTTTAATCTAATTTACTGATCAGACTAAAATTAAACGGGGATGAGAAATAGCCAAATAAGTAATAAATACTTTCTCAAGTGTATATTTCCATTTATGATGTTTTCGTACAGTTTAAATTATATTTGAATAGTTTATAAAATATTTATATGATATTAATTGTTGTAGTTTTATTTCCGTAGATATAATCTTAGTTAAATTGAAAATATTTTAGAACGTAGCCGATAACTGTTCAGTGAAGAAGTATATGTTGGCAATCATTTTCTCCATGGAACAAAGAAAAGTAATAATTATTATTGGTATATTATAAATACTTAGTATCAGTACTTCAAATATTTTTCCAAAATTACTCTTAATGTCAATGCCGTAAATCTAATAATTTTGGATGGCTCATATAACAAAAATAAGATATGTGGCTAACCAATTAGTATCAATATAATTATTTTTTTTTACTATAATTGTTCAAATATGTTTAAATACTCTAAGTTGTGTTTTATATAAAAAAAAGAGCTACAATTCGTAAATTGGGGATGTTTATTGGGAAATAAGGCAAATTTAAGGAAAGCAGTGACATTCTGTGGCCTTATAAGGAAACAAAATAAACATCTCTTCTGCATGTATTGGGTCGAGTTTATTTCCCCTTCGAAATTGCCTCAATTTTCCACATCACTTCAGCTTAAAAGCATTTCTTCGAATGAAGGAAACAGACGTTTATCCTGTAATATCCTTTTAGAAGAATCATTTATTCAAGAAATAATCGAAGATTACGTCAATAAAATTAAGAATCCATAATTTTTTTTTTAAATTAACTAATTTTTCAACTTCGTAACTTTATTCACAGCAGTAGATTGAGATGAAGTAAGTCATGATAGGCAATACCCAGAGGCACCTCCTCAAGGCATGATATAAAATTTAATTATTAGACGAAAAGAATCTTCATTACCCTCATTAGTCATATACGGACGTTATGGACGTCAGATAATCATTGGAGTGGGCTATGATGAAACAGTTAGTCAGAATGTACTCAGACAGTATGTTCATTATGTTAAAAATTGTTATGTAAAGGTTAGTAAGTAATTATACATAGTTCACCAAGGATCTTTTTTAATTGTATAAAATGTGTTTTCCTAAAAGATTGAAATTTTAATAATGTGAGTATAGTTAAGGTTGGTGAAATAAAAACATTGGCGATATCTGGGTAGACAAGAGGTGTTATGGTTGTCATGGTGAAGAAAAAAGACGAGCGATATATTTAGATGAGTGGTCATTTTTTTATTTTATTTTTTTTTTTTTTGTGAAGGTCACAGTGTGGTGAATGAATACGTTACGTTTGTTCAATATGAGGTGGTGATAATTCATTAAGCCCCGTGTCTTTACTGTTTGTATCGAAATATCACCATATAAGAGATATTATCGTTAATGTTTTGTTTTGATAAATTGTGGTGTCTTACATCAATGGGCGGTCATTAACACTAGAAGTGTGGATATAGTGCAGTGTGTGATAACGTTTCTTCAGCCCGTCTTGGATAGGAGAGTGGTGGCAGGGGTCATCTTCATACTTTTGGGGAAGGTGAGACGGCAACGTGAAAGGAAATATAGGACAACCTTGTATTCTCCCAGGAGTATACCCAAAGATTACGTGGGGATCAAATTAAACTTTATTTTGTTTTTATTTTATATTACTCTTTTGGGTAATAATGTAAATTTAGTTAATAAGGTTAAGCATTTAAGTTAAGGTTTAGTCAACCTATAAGTTTTAATTGTTTTATT
>NW_027109698.1:1476166-1477177 GCF_000696795.3 Halyomorpha halys
TATTAGATATCATCAGTAACGATTCAGTAGAAGTTTGTAGCTTAGGAGAAATGTTGAGTAAAATACCAAAGAGGGATTAATCGAAATTCGAAACGTTTTTAGGAAATCGAAAATATGCATAATTAATTATTTAGTGTTTATCTTTCATTAAAATTTAATCTAAAAAATATATTACAAATTGAATTTATACCATTTTGTAACAGAAAAGCAAAAAAAATAAACCAGGAAAAATATTCATGACAATACACTAAACAATTTTACTAGTTCAGGATTTGTATAAACCACTTATATGAAAACAAAAAATATCATATGTAATCTTAAGATTTATCTGTGTATTTTATTAATAATGGGTGCCAAAAAGTATTACATTTAAATTGTTCAAAGAAATTTTTTTATTTCCATTGCCCGCAAATATTGTTGATAGTATTTTTTTTCTTATGGGACAGCTCAGCCAGTTCTGGACATCAGAACCAAATATATTTTTTGCAATGGGCTTATTATTAATTAACTATCTGGATAGGATACACTAGGTTTTACTTGCATTGGTTAGGGTAAACAATTTTAATTTTATGATGTTTTCAGTTACAGCGGAATAATTTACAGTTTGCTTATTTCCCAGAGCATTAGGATATAACATATTTTACTATTTTCTTCTTTTCAATAGAATCTTGTAGTATCCAAGAAACGCCATTAGAAAAGTGTTTTAATAATGTTTTCATGAAATTTTCTCAGTATATTACATTTTCTATGATTGATATTAAACAAAATGAAAACAATTAAAGATTATTCTTATTTGGCTCTATAGTCCAAGACGGACTTTAGCCTTTTGATCGATTCATACCAACTCCCCTCTTTTAAGATTCTTTCTCCAGGTCTATTTGTTAGTTTTTCCTAGAACGTCCTTTCTGTCGCTTTCCTAGAAGGATCCCCTATTGTCTTCTTCGAAAATCTTTCGTAGGGCATTCTTTCGACATGTCCAATTCATCTAATCACAAGTCAACTTTTCCAATC
>NW_027109698.1:1477440-1490681 GCF_000696795.3 Halyomorpha halys
CCCCCAGATACATATTAGTATTGTTATTCATAATAAAGGATGGAAGAAAAAAAAATGTGCTTTTGAATCACATTTCTGAAAATTATATAAGACATTTGATTACTGTTTACAGAGGCTTGAATGGTTGAATGGCATTTCAGAGGCTCACTTGAGAGATGATGTGAGGAATGGAAGAGATAACAAACATAGAAACTAGTGGGTTTGGGTGGTCAGGGAGTTTATAATACTCCTATCTTCCCCACGAATATTATATGCCCATTAAATAATCGTATCTATATTAAACAATTAAAATTTTATCTTTTCAAATTTACAATGCTAATTATTGCTAAATACAATTAATCAAATATTACCTCAACAAATACGCTCTTCTGTTTAGGCAGCTGTAAGTGACCCCCCGTGATGAAGGGATATAGTGGCGTAGTCCATTTAGAAGTGGATTGAGGCAGCTGATTCTATGGTTATTGTTATAGCCCTTAGTCGGGTCAGCTTCCCTCTTTTACTAACTTGACCTTATGCGCGTTATCCAGCTCACCATCTTTTCTTTCAGGGAAACATACGTTTCCGAAAAAGTCTCCTGCAATCATATTTCTTGTCTTCCTTTAATAAACATTTTTCGTATACTACCCATATTTTCCATTATACAAGCTTCACAAGATATTTTAATACAAATCATCACCATTTTTTTTGTCCCAATTACAAGATGTGATAAATATTTATTTTCAATTAAAAAACGTTTCGTTAATGGATTTTTATTAACATTATTATCCAATATGAAGATTATTTTAAACAACTGAACTTTCTAAAGCTTGAGATTAAGATTTTCTAAATTCACAAAAACGTTTATACCAAATGATATAAAATGTGAATGGACAATCTATAGTATCATGGATTCATGGGCTTACGACCAAATATTAAATCTTAGTACCATTTTTTCAAAAATAATATCATTAATATTCGATATTATATTTTCTGGTAATCTGAAAATATGTGAAGAGGACATTTTATTGAAAGCAAAATCCATAAGTGAGTCTCGTCACCGAAAAATACTTCATAATATCAGCTCTAAAAGAAGAAATACTGTCTCTTTAAATTTATTTGTGCAGTAAAATAACAAAATGTACTAAAAATGAATAATAGGATAAAAGAAAACAAAAGGGACTACATGAAATTACCAACATACTCCATCACATTTAATATCATCGATGGCTTAGAGACACACGTAACTATTTTTTTCATTTTTCCCGTTTTGTGGTGTAACTACATACTGTCTAAAGGAAGCGTGTAAACAAGTTTTTTATTTCGAGTTTCCGAGAAGTATATCCAATATAATAAAAATACATGTCAATGACACAATCCTGATATGTCAGTAACATGAAAATTAATTGAATCCGGTATAAATAAATGAAATCCGATATAAATCATAAAATGTACTCTTTTACAGTGGAAGGGATATTTATAATGAAACGAAAAGGATAAAATTAATCTCATCAAAAATTTTCAGAAGAGGAACAAAAGAAAAGAAAATGTAACATGTACCTCTGGGAAATCTGGAATGTTAATTTGTTATTTATTTTCCTTATGAAGCCAAAGATTCTTCGAATTAACAATTTAGCATTATGTAAACAGAACCAGCAGTACAGTTTCTTATTATGAAAACCCCCCCTCGGACTTATTGACACTTCAAAGAAGTTCTTCAAAACAATTCTGATCAAGTTACTTTTTCAAATAAATAATTCAAAAGACACATGAGTTCTCTGTCAACTTTATAGCAATTGAAAATTCGTTATTATTAGTACTAAACTTTTGAATCGAGGTTTGAATATTACTTTAAAACAACTTTCAACTACAAGTTTTAAACTTATTTTCCTCCCGAATAAGCTGAATAACACTTGGTGGCGCTTTGCCAAGAATTAAAAAAATATATGGTGAAATAATTGAGCTGAATTTTATTTTAAAAATTATTATGAACTATTGGAGAGATACAGACAGATATGTTATTAGAAACAGTGTTCAAAAGTGTTTTGGTTCTCAAGTGAGATAAAATTCCAATATCAATCTCCTAAAGATAAATGAGAAGTTAATTTATGTATTTAGGGATCTCCGAAGGCCTCCTTTGGATTATATAAGCTGATATTCATTACTAAGGTTTTTTTTCGTTTTATTCGCATAAAAATACCAATAAACATGAGATTAAATACAGTAAAAATCTTGTTTTCTAAAAAAATATTATTTTCTTATTTTTAAGATTGAAGGTTTTTAAACTATTAAATAATGTAACAATTAACCCCAGAATACTAATCTTAATTTGTAGTTCATTATTACTAGCTATTCATAAATTTAAGTTCTTGACATTATTGACTCCATCATAGAATAAACTGGAAAAAAAATTATAATCTCAATTTATATAACTTGATATGTATTGACATTTACAACAGTATTCACATAAAAATACATCTAGTAAATTAAATGTAAGATCATAATGATATGGTTCAGGCATGTAGATAAACTACCCATTAGTAGCACTCCAGTAATATTTCTACATTAGAAGGTTTCTAGGCCATCTTCTTTTCAGGCGCCTCGGAGGATTGTGAGGAATGGAAGAGATAACAAACATAGAAACTAGTGGGTTTGGGTGGTCAGGGAGTTTATAATGGAAGGATTGAAATCTAGTTCGGGCTAAGTCCGTTACATATAGAAGGTTAAGGTCTTTGTGGATGATTTTATTTTTGACAAAGTAAGGAGCATTGAGGATTTTTTGAAGGATTGGATGCGAGAGGAATTCGAAGGTTTAGTGGAGCACCAAAGCTCAACTCTGTATGTCCAGATAGGCCTTATTTTAGTTATGTTGATCAGTCTTTTGTAATGGCTTGGAAGTTTAGACTATTTGTCTAGTAAGTGTTGTAATAGTTGGACTCGACGCCCACTATCCTGTCTTTTTAGTATTGTGTGAGGATTCTAAGTCAGTTGTTTATCTACATGGAGACCAAGGTGGTAAGGGATAGAAGAGTTTGGAATGCAATTAAAGGGTATTTATTGACTGTGAGCACACTTTTGTCATTGGCATACGTGGTGAGGTTAGTATTAGGACTGGTTGGAATGTCAGCTGTACAGTCTGTATAGAGGATGCGTCAGGAACATCAGTAGACTGAAAGAAGAGAGATGAATAGGAATCATTGTCGTTTACTTTGAATAATCTATCAGTGAGAAAGGGACGGATGATGAGGAAGTATGTAGAGGGTAGGAATTCACAGAGTTTGTAAAGCTGACTCGGGTGATCAAAAGCCTGTCCTATATCGAAAAAGACTCCCACTCAGTACATTCCTCGCTTCAAAAAAGACGAGAAAACGTCTACCTCATAATGATATTGCTGAATATTGAAATGAGATGTTAGGATTCAAAATGTTGATTTAATAAACCTATTATGAAAACGTATTTAGAAAACTGAAGTCATCACAATTTTATATTAATCCACATTAAGCTCATAATTTATTTGATTCAGGCTACATAAGGGTTAGTGACATTTTACTTAATAAGTATTTTGTACACTCCTTCTACTTATAGAGACAAAATAACCAATATGTTCATGGACCTTCGGTGAATTTCTATTGGACTTTTCTCTTCCATATCTTTTTTTTTTAATTGGTCTATAAATCTACCAATTCTTTGTGAGTTTTAAAATTTTAGTCTAGTCTGGCGAGTTAGTATTCTATATTTTTTAGTATGTTGAAATTGTTTATTATTATCATAGATATAATATCGAAAACTGCATCAGTGGCAAACCTTTAGATTTTATGAAATTCTTTGATATATTATTCTTGTTTGTTTATATTTCTTGTTTCGCATAATGAGGCATAATATTAACTCATTGAGTTTAATTTGATAATACAAACGCTCCGAAAACGTCTGGTAATCATAGGCAACCTTTACAGGGTTTGATTCAGTCTAAAATGTGATAATGCTGATGATGTATCATAAAATTGTCTATGCCGTATGCAGATTAGAATATTGGGATTAAACACACAGAAGGGAAATACGTCCTTGGGATGGATTCTTTTATTTTGTCTACTGCTATAATCGTTGGTTCAATTAATTCCATCTGGGAAGAACTTAAGGCCACAAACAGGCTCCTCCTCCAGTGAGCCATCACTTATCGCTATTGGACTCGACGCCCACAGCAGATGATGCTCTCGAGAAAAAGGAAACACAAGGGAGGCGAAGAGAGAAGAGATATCTGGAGGAGCATTCTATAGGAGCCACTCTGACAAATAGTGTCCATTATTTTCGCCTCGAGCCAATCTATATTGTCCGATAGGCCCAGTCCACTCTTTAGCGCAGGAGCGTTCGTCTCAGCTTGGGATCATTTATTCTAGGTCACCTTCACGCCCCTTCGCCGCTGTCTAGATCGTTTATTGCTATGGTGATTTTGAGAAATAAAATATGAGGAAGCCTAAAATTGTGAAAGAATTATACACGCACAAGAACTACACAATAAATGAAAAGAAAATTGTACCGCTACAGAAATTTGTAAGGAAATACTGTTTCTTGAACAACGATGATGAGGTGATCTGTTCATGATAACGCTCAATCATCAGGTTTTTTACTCAATTAAGGGTACCCATTTTATAGACGCTGGGTGCCTCCCCCTTTATCTAGTCGCGGCTTCAATAGCAGAATAAATAATTATCTGCCACCACCGGAATCGAACCCGGGTACGGTTATTCATGGCACGTTACTTTAATCACTGAGCTACCCGACTCCCATGGATAATGCGCAATATATATAAGGGAATGATTTGAATCTTTGTCCACAATAACCGTCCCTATTTACATGCTATTTTTTTTTTGTCAAATCTTCTGTGCAACTATAATAAGGTTTAAAACTACTGAAATCCCTTATTTCTTCCGTAGAAAAAAAAGTATGAACCAAAACTAAACTTTTTGGGCACGTAGCTCATTGGGTACAACATATTTCACGCGGTTATCATATACCAAACGATTCGTCACTTTCTAAAGAATATAAAAACAATATTACTGATTCTATAGTCAAAAATATTATCAAGACCTGTTAAGGTTTTGAGTAAAATAGGTCAACATTTGTTTTTTGTGGGAAAAAGCAAATCATATTCATTTTTAGTGTCGTCTAAAACCCCTAAATACCCTTTTTCAAGTTTTTGAAAAAAAATCGATTTCTAATCAACTTAGACGTTTTGGAGTTAGTAATTAAATTCCCAACAAATCGAAAAAACAATCCGGATTATTATTAGCAAAGATCAAACATGTTGTGCTTTGGCTGTTGATGACATTATCATGACTCCGTGGTGCTCCGTACTTCCAATTAACCGGCCAGCGGCCAATATTGTACCCCCGTCTTCAGCGGAGACAGGCCAACCCCTTATCCTAATGCCACATGGCAAAGGAAGGGCACAAGTTACGGTTGTATATACTTAGATATATACAATATATATTTATTGTATGTATATATGTAGATTTATACTTAGATGAATATATATATATATTTTTTTTATTGGGGCGACAAACAGTGGGGACCCAAGGCCTCGCGCGAAGTATTTCTTAAATACATTACGCGTTTCCTGACGTGGTTTTCATAGTGTGGGTCACTTCCACGCCTATTTTGGGGAGTGCCACCCCATTGGCTAACGAGCCTCACAAATGCCCGGGGGGAGAATGTGAGTGAGTATTACATAAGTTTATGCTTGGAAAATTCCGGGTAGGGCTGGCCTCGAACTCGCAATCTATGGGTTGGCAGACAGGCGCGCTACCACGCTGCTACCCTCACCCCCAGATACATATTAGTATTGTTATTCATAATAAAGGATGGAAGAAAAAAAAATGTGCTTTTGAATCACATTTCTGAAAATTATATAAGAAATTTGTTTACTGTTTACAGAGGCTTGAATGGTTGAATGGCATTTCAGAGGCTCACTTGAGAGATGATGTATATCCTATGTAGGTATTTATTGGAACAATAATATCAGTGAGACATTTTTTTTTACAATACTACGGAAACTGATAATGATAGTGAATAGATATATAAACGAAATGAAACCTACTGATGAGTTTATCTCGTTTTAAACGACGCCTCTATCTATAGTACAATTTTAGATGTTCGGCAGTATTGTGTATGTATACTTTTGACACCTCTTTTCAACCCTCTAAAAAAGGATGCAGCAACGAAAATTACCCAAAAATGATTTTTTATAATAATTAAATAACTACTCATTTAATGTATTCACTAATATTTCTCTAATTCCGTCATATAAAAAAAAATTATTCGGTAGATAATAACTTTGAAATTTATACCAAACATCGGCAGAAAATTATTATTATGAAAAATTGCGTATTGGAACGAACACAGGGCCAAATTGTTTGGTAATAGGAAATACAGGACAACAAATGAAATTGGTGTCCAATGTCAGTGTTTTTTTATCATCACGTGTTACAGGTAATATATCTAGTGTATATTTTGGTTTGTTTGATACTCGAGAGCTGGCTGCTCTTTGGGAAATGTTGCATATTCAACCATTTAAACTTCCGACAAATAAATTGTTACCAATTTATATTTTCAACCTGTATGTGGGGTGTTTAATGACATCTTAATGCTATGTATGCGATAGTAACTGCCATTTACAAGCCCACATTTAAGGATTAACGAATACTGAATCCAGATTTTATTTATGTGTCGCATGTTCCTCTTTAGGAAAATTAGAGTATTTGTTATTACTTAAATGTTTAATTTTTTTTTAATAATTTATTTATTGATATTTACAACTGTTTACGTATATACACATCAATTAAATTTGCTGTAAGTGATATTATGACATGATAAAAACATATGGAGAATCTACTTATTGATTGAACTCCAAAAACATTTCTAAAGGATAAGATCTAGAGGCCATCTTATTTTCAGACGCCTAGGAGGATTATTAGGTAGTGAAGGAGTAGCCAGGTTAGAAACGAGTTGGTTGGGAAGTTTATTATGGAAGGATTGGTATCTGGTTCTGGCCAAATCGGCAACATAAGGGACATTGAGGTTCTGATGGATAATTTGATTTGTGACAAAGTAAGGAGCATTAAGGATTTTACGAAGGATTTTGGACTGTAAGGATTGGATTCGAGAGGAATTAGATGGTTTAGTGGAGGCCCATAGCCAACTCCATATGTCCAAATAGGCCTTATAATAGTCATGTAGATCAGTCTTTTGTAATGGATTGGAAGTTTGGACCGTTTGTCTAGTAATTGTTGTAATAGTCGGAATCGACGAGCAGTTTCCTGTCTTTTTAGTCTTGTATGAGGGTTTCATGTCAGTCGTTTGTTGATGTTTAATTTTAAATAAATATTATATTTTATACCAAACTTTCTATTGGATTCATTCAATCTATAGTCGTCCTTGAATCTAGCCATGACGAAGCATTGCCGGGTCTGCTGGTATACTATATTTATAAATAATATATGCTACTACATAACATGTTACATAAAAAAAAAATCATGGAATTAGGAAGGCGATCTTAGTGAGATACTTTAACATTTTGTATAATTGGATTATAACATTATATATAAAAATAAAATTATTTTCATTATTTATAATTACTCTAAAAAAGTTTTTGTGATCTGAGGTTGGAGTTTCCATTAGGCGGGAGAGATTTTTCAATTTTGCTCTCTTAGATTGGACTAAATGACCACTGTAAGTCGCCACTAATTTTATACACCTAATTGGAATATAGTTACTTTTTAAAACAACGAAAAAGAACTTTTCGTTTTATTTCTTTGTTGAGAATGTTTTTTTTATCTCTGTACCTTTTCATGCTTTAGGTTGTAAATATGGTTCTAGATAATTTGTGAACTCGAAAAATGTGATTTTTCATATTCATTACTTAAATGTGGTGTTTTGATCTATATATTATTTTATATAATAATTCTATACATTTAAAGTAAGATTTATCTGGTTCGTTACTTTTATGTGTGTTTACACGTATATTCCTTTAATCTATTTAATTCTTTATATTTTATTATATCAATATCATCTCACTACATGCCAACCACTGGTAAGATGACGCCATTTTTAGGTAAGGCTTGGATCAGTTCCCCTGCAGAATGTAAAAAATATTGTTAATAGGTATGAATGTGTTTATATTTTATTTTTACTTTAATTTAATTAATATATATCATAGTATTAAGGAACCCACACTGCTCACTATAAAATTTATAATTAAGTGATTACTCACCTATATTATAGCTCTCATGTGAGCAGTATCACTTATTATACACTGGCACTGTTTTCCACAACACAACTGTTTTATTCAAGTTCACTGAAAAAATGTGATGTAACGATACAACGTATGTTCAATTGCTAGCAAGCCCATGCGCACCTACCTTTATTATTATTATTATTAATTTAAATTTTATTTTTTCTAATTATGTGAATACTATTGTTATTATTTACCTCTTTTTCTTCTATATTTATACATATTTTATGAATGAGTATTTGAAAAGTAATACTTAATGCCTTTTATTTGTGGCATATTGTATTAATTATTTTCAATAAAAATTTTTATCAATATCACAAACCGAGAGAAAGAAATTTATTCAATCATGCTGCCCAAATACATTGGGTTGCTACATTACACAGCATACTGATCAATCCGTGATCGGACATATATAAATTTATAAATTACATTTTTTTGATATGATACAATATAATAGACAGCTAACATTTTTTTTTCCACAGTATTATTTTAGAATTAATATCTGTCAAATAGTAAAACTGAAAAAAAACACTACTGTATATTGATATTCCTCCTAAGAGTAATGAAAAAAAGAACGAATTGTAACTGATCATTTTGCAAATACTAAATATAACTTTTTAACTATCAATATAATTAAATCTATTGATTTAATTAATTAACTAAATGTACTGATACAAAATAAATTATTTATGTATATGTAGTTACTCGATTACTAATAGTTTTCCCCAATTTTAAAGGAGCCGCACTTAATTGGCTGATAGGCTACAAAAGGAATAAATCAGAAGAACAGTCATAATCCTTTTCTAAATCAATTTACTCTCTTGTTTATGATTGCAGATCCTTTCTTCATTTCCTTTTGTATTTGTATTCAGATCTACAAGATTTTTGGTTATATTTATATTGCATAATTAACAAATTAGACCACACTTGATCTCACCGTTCTGGTTGGAACAGAAACAGGTGCCCCAAGGTAGCTGCTAAGTCTCTTTTCTAATCTTCTTTTAGTCAGTTAATCCCGGAGGATTAAGTCCGCTTCTTAACAAACTTCTGTAATCGATAGCTTTATTTAGTCTTCTTTATCTTTCAGATTTAACTTATCTCGAAGAATAATGCTGAAATCTAACCAGGATTTGCTTTGTTCAATCTCTCCCTCTCCTCTTTTCTGCCTCCGCCCAAAATAATTAAAAATTACTTTTGATAAAAAATAAAATTATTCATAAAACTAAAAAATCTCAGAATGTATTGAATATTCGTGATATAGGAGAGCCATATCGCAGCTTTGGAGTTGCCTAGCAAGGATAAAATGCTTGATGTCATCAAATGTCCTTTAACTAAAGAATAACTGCCACGAATGCAAACCAAAAGTACCAGAATAGAAATTACTGAAATAAATAAACGTGATGATATATCACACCTCAGAAGTCTCAGAAGAAAACAACCCTACATATTATAATTAACTTTTTTAAAACAGAGCAATATATGTTTTGATTGTCTTTATGTTCTCTGAATTTTCCCGTGACATTTCACATTATCCTTACTGCTCATACATTTTTATTGGAATCAGAAAATTTTAAAATTATTGTACCTACACAATATGTAATGTATCCTTACAAAAAAGTGTAGCAGGTAATGGCTCCATTTCTCCCCAAAAAATTATCAAAATTAAAAGAGACCAATTCATTTGCCAAACTCATCAACTTTCAGTCTGTTAATTATGAAAATCTACTACTGAGACAGAAAAACAAATTCATTTTAATTGCCATCCTAATTATAAATCCCGCTGTTTTCTTCGTGACAGGAAATAAAAGAAAACAACCAGAATTTAATGGCAATGAGGTGAGCTTGGATAAAACCCGCGATTCCAACAAAGACCACTTAGCTGTAATTTTAATTAGCAGTAAACATTTTAAAGCATTTTTCTCTCTTTCTCTCTTTCCCTTCACCCTCAACACACACATACGCAAATAGTTATACATAGGTCACAAATGATTCTTTCATAATTTTATTGAACTGCTATGAAATTTAATGAATTAAATAAAGTTTAGATTACAAAGGTAGATATTTTTTAGTTGTTTTTCTTTATTTAAGGCAAGTATATAAGTGTATAAGCATGTTTAGTTTTGCTTCATTTAAAATTTATCATCTACTTCTCTGTACTACATCAAAACAGCTGATTTTTGAAGCATTTAATAGGGTGTCCCAGTATGCATGTCCATTCTTCTAGCCTCTACAACGTTTGAAATTCCGATTTATTTTTGCTGGGTCTTTTGCAATTCGATGCGCCCAGAAAACGTAAATTGTAAAAAAAATCGAAAAAGAAAACCTAACTTTTATCTGAATAAGATTTCCCTTCGGCTGTTCGAGAAAATTTAATAAATAAATAATAATTATTTAATTCAATTTTCAAAGAATTGTTCTAGTTTATTCCACTATTTGCAAGCAATTTGTCAAAAGCCATCAAACGTTTCCGAACACACCTAAACGAAACCCGTTCAGATATGAATTTTTCTTAAGAAATCTTTATTATAGTTTTGTTGAACCGCCACTGTACAGCTTCAAAGACCCGATAGGTTTTATTTTATGTTGATAGGGTTCATTTAAAATGTTTGTGAAGAAAAGGGGCAGAGTAGTTAGTATTCTAGTTAATAATAAATAAAATTAATTAAAACAGTTCCATTAGGTCTCATATATTTTCTTATCTGTAGAGTTTAGATAGATTGCCACGCCGCGGTAACGTCTGGCGTCTTGGTTGAACCATGTCTACTGATTATAGAGATAATAAAAAATGTTTTATAAGTTAAAAAAGTAGTAGTGACTAAGTGTCTTCCTAGATCCGATCCTCGGTCTTTCTCAATCAGAGGCTGGTAAGGATCAGTCAGCAGGGGCAGCCAGGTACTGGCTTACATGCTCCAAGTGGGATTAATCCAATGTGGGTTTCTTAGAGGCTTTGTGACCATAGATTAAATGGTGGACACTAAAAAATAAAACCCCGTACCACAAATTGTATACAAACCAAAAAAAAAAAAAGGGGGGCTAAAATTTGGTTCTGTAAATGTTTTCATGAATTTGCGAATAAACTTGAATACCCGTAATGGTGATGATAAAAACCTCTATTATGGTTGATTTACGAGGAAAAAGAATTCCTAACCGATTTTGGTCTATTTTTCGCCTCGTTGACATGCTAATTTTTAAAAACCGTAATAAAATTAACTGAGATACCAGATTAAGATGTTTTAAATTATTCTAGATTTTTTTCAATTTTACTCTCAATATTAACTCTTTATATGAACATTATTAAACATCAAATATTTTTTTTCAAGATGTCAATAAGTAGAACGTGGACCACAATATCACAAATTTTCAATATCACATAGATACTCAATACTCGAGCGATTGTGACAATATAAAAATCCCAGAGGATCTATATACACTCAAGGCAACGGCTCGGCGAGGACCCTTCCCTGAATATTTTAATACGGCCTTTTTAATATTTTAGGTTGGATGAACTTGTTGTAAATTCATGTTCTCTTTAGAACTGTTTCATAGCTTGGATAGATACATAAAAACATCATTTAGAAGAAATTTTTTATAACTGGAGTTATATTTAGAACGTGTTTAGTCGAAAACGACAGTCTCCATTGATTTTCTCGATTAAGAAAATGTAAATGTTTCCCAAAAAATACAAGGACCCTTTCAAATAATCTAACAGTGAATTGAAATCGGTGTAAATTAAATCCAATGTTGAACTTCCTGGTCAATTTTACATTATAGAATGTTATTCGTAGCTACATATTCGTGATGCTTAATATACTAGAATATTTGTTAATTTTTGTGTTTCGATATTAATTTTTCATATTCTTATCCTTAATAGTTATCAATCACATCAGGAAAACGGATATCATTAGAGAAACATAATGATCATTGTATATGTGTGTATATAGATATATGTTTAAAAAACGTGGTTATTTTGTAGATGAAGTTTCAATTTGGTAAATATTAAAAACAAAATTACTTTTTATAAGAAAGTAATAATTAAAAGAATGAAAAATTTATACTACACATGCTTACAATAATCTCTAACTTTTCTACAACACTGGACCGAATGAGACAAGCAGTTTTCAAGATATTGCTAAAAAGAATATACGTTTGCGTGTGTGTAAGTGAATGCAAATTATTGAATTTGGTTGATTAACAAATGTTGAAATTTGTATTGGAGCCAATTTTCACTAATTCATACATTTTTCTAATTCTGATTTTAAATATGATTAGCCGTTTTCAAAATATTTATATATAATTATAGACACGGAACCTTTGGATCTTTTTTTTTTAGTATTATAAATTATTTTATTTAAAAACAAGTTTGATTCTTTTTTTCCCCCAACTTTATTCTTTTCAAAACCTTCCAACTTTTCGACCCTCAGGTCATTTTCAAGGATACCTACAAAAGTTTTTTTTAATATTATTTTTATATAACAATTTCATTATTTCCTTCACTTACATACTGATTTCCTTGGCCTTACCTTTATTTTGTTGTTATTTTCTTTTTTAAAAAACTTAAAAATGCCGGCTAATTGCCTTTGTCCCATCTCTAAATAAATTAATCATTACAATAATATCATAATAACATTATAAAATCTTTGTTTTTTAAAAATAGATTCCTACTTACATAAATTCTTGTATATAATTCTTTCTTAAATTTAAAACTTGTACTAACCACTTCTCTTCTGTCTTTCATTTACATTTTCAAACCTTAAACAGAACCTACCTTCAACAGGTTAGGACTCTGTTATCACCTTATCATATAACATAATGTTTCTTAAAACATTAATTTACATTTTCAATATAATTTAATTAACATTTATTACTAATTATTCTGCTTACAACACAAACATTTTTTAATATATTTAAAATCTATAATTAATTTATTCCTATTTTATGTGTATTTTTCTTAAATATACATATACCATCCCTTTTTTAT
>NW_027109698.1:1491966-1493238 GCF_000696795.3 Halyomorpha halys
ATAGACAAATGAACATAATCAGACTATCTGTATGAAAAATAAATAAATAAAATAGCATAATGATAAAATAATATATACAATATTTACAGAATCGACCTGAGGATCCCTGACCCCACTCTATCCCCCACGTGTGAGGGGTAGAGCAGAGCTCAAGAGATCCCAGCGCATCCCTCTCGCCGCATCACTGGTAATGGGCCAGTGGAGGCTGAGCAAGTGCGCTAAACAAAATTTTTAATGAAATTGTTTTTCAATATTGATAAGAATAATCATAAACATTTTTTTTTTTGAGTTAGTGAATCAATGTCTGAGCTTCGTTATTCAACAATATATTTATGAATTTAATACATTTTGATGTCAGGTTGTTTTAATTTTACCGCTTGGGAAGAGGTTCATTTTGGTATTTAACTAATTTTTTTTCTATTTTAGGACAACAGATACAAAATAAACTATGTTTTAGGGTTTGATAAGACTTTTTTTAGGGCCTGTTAGTGACCAAACTCGGACATTTTTAGGTATAGATTTATCTGAAATAAATATTCGGGATTTTTTTTTTTTTTAAAGGCAATGCACTGCAAAGGTTTTCGCTGGTTATCTAAAGGTGGCCAACCTTTTCATGGTGAAGGGTAATAAAGTTTTGTATTATGAGGGCCACCCCAGGTCGGTTTCATACCAGCGCCGCCCAAAGATCTCAGAACGAAAGACCTAGGCCTAACTATCTGAGCTACGGACGACCCTGCCTTCTTTTGTAATTCTTTCTGAACTGTCAAGAATCGTCTACCATATTTGCCTGAATGGTCTGAAAACTACATTCTTAGAGTGACCCTAATTTTGTTCCAGTTCAACCTGAACTTGATGAGATACCAAATAGTTTTCATAAACCTATGTTTAACTACGCAAATAAATTACCTCTGTGACTTCCATTTCATAGCATTTGTTTTAGCATTAGATCAATACCTAGGAAAACATGTTGGTGTTTGTCCTACTCACAGCGTAGGTTTAGTTTCTAATGCTGGGAGATTGTTTTTCCTGTTGATTACACATAGTCAATTTGTTATCTCCAAGTCCTAAACAAATACCAACAGCTATCTATAAATCAACCATATTTGCTGTTGAAGTAAGAGAGGAGGGGAAGCTGCGATCTGAAATATTAAAAGCCTCAAATTAAAATATTTATTACAATTTTTTTTAAAATTTATTTAATGTAATTTACAACTGTACAAAATAATACAATAGGTAAATATGTTGTATGTTTCATATACACTTGAAAATCTT
>NW_027109698.1:1494208-1499371 GCF_000696795.3 Halyomorpha halys
TGCAGTACATACCGCGCTCCAATGTGGAAGATATGACATCAACCACTCGATGACTCTGTTGTTTGGTAGAATGAGATGTTCTAAATCCAAACTGGTGGTTAGGAATAACATGATATGAGTCAAGGATTGGATAGAAGCGTTTTTATAAGAGTTTTTCTAGGATTTTGCCCATAATGGGCAGATGTGAAATAGGACGGTAGGTTGATGTATATTCAAGTGACTTGGAGGGTTTGGGAAACATTTTTATTATAGACATTTTTCAAGGATCAGGGAAATAGGTGGATCGGAGTGTAGCATTATAGATATAGGTAAGGAATAGAATGGCTTTACGAGGGAGATGTTTCAGAATGTGTGCTGTGATAAGATCATGGCCAGGAGATTTTTTAGAAGGTAATTGGTGGATGATGTTCATTATTTCTGAGGGATGAAAGGCATTAGGTGAAGTAGAAAACTGGTTCCCCCCAACTTTTAGACACGCAATAGTAATTTAAATTGCTCAAAACTGAGTTTCGCATTTTTCTTGTAAAAGGAGTAAACATTATGAATTTATACAAATAAAATGAATAATAATACCGATTTATCTTCTTTTTTTTTACCAAGAGCTTTAAGAATCTAAAGGTAAGTGTTTCTATTAATTTAAACAAATAGTACTTTTTTTTAAACTAGGAAAAACACCAAATTAAGAATATATAGTGGGAAGGCATATGACCTACTTCCGTCCTTTTCACATTCGCTCTTACTGCAACACGAAAATTTATCGATTTCGAAAATATTGTGACTATTTATTCTGAATCCATAATTTAACTTTTTAAAATTTTAATTTTTTTAAATTGAGAACAGCTATAACGCAGATCAATTACGCTTAACTTAATAATAACTCTGCCTGCTATCAAATTGAGAAAAGCAAACAACATTCAACTTAAAAAAAGATCAGCACGTAATGATGTTTCTAGTGGTGGGTCATTTAGAGATAAGACTCTTGCCTAGTTTTCCACATCTGCACAAATAACAACTATTTTTAATAATCCTGTTTTGCATTTGTTCCAAAAAAGATACTTGTACCGATTTATACTATTCACGTTTTTATTTTTTATCTTAGTCCTCGATTTTACTAACAACATAACGTTTCCACGAAATTATTTCCAAAAAAAAATCAAAAATTTGCTTCAACAGGGATGATGTCATGAACATTACAATTTTTTATCTAGCAATGCTACCTCTTAGCAAAATGTCCTTATTTAATGTATGAATAATCCTTACAAATAATAAATGTAAAGCTTTACTATAGGATTTCCTAGTTAATCAAAACACTAACAATCACAAGCAATAAGTCCTCAACTTATTTCGAAAGCAGTGATGTTTAACCAAACGAAATTTTTATCCTATGCAAAAAATACAAAAAAAAAAAGATAATGGAAACGAATAAACTTTTCCATATTTTCAGAATGGAAAAGAACAATGAGTTTTAAAATAGGTTAAAAATAAAAGAGAGAAGAAAACAGAAATCATTTAATGAAACAATGCAGCTCGCAGAAGTTGGCTTATGTTTCTTTGTTTCACTGCTCAACTTTCAAACTTTCGTTTTAAATACTGAATAACTTCGAAATATCATTAAGACTTCTGAGAATCAAAACGTTATAGCCTTCAATACTCTTTATATAAATGTATAAAAAAATTAATAAATCGCAATTAGATGTTTTATAATAATTTTTGGTGGTATATTTGCATTTTATTTCCATAACCAAATATGTTTTCATGAAAAGAAATTTATTTTAAAAAAAAATTAGTACTAAACAGTTCTATAATTGCCATTTTTAGATTACAAGAGTCATTGGTTTAAGGCTTCTGTTGGTTTAGGACCTACAACCTAGTTATAGAAGAAAATTATTCCTTGAATTGAAATTTAGTAAATCAACAAAATTTAAAGGATCACTTACGCAAATTTTGTAAATAAATAACACGTGTAGGGTGATATTTATCATTTCAGATTTTAAACCTCATTAATTTTTCTACTAAAGTTTCGAACACAAGTGTAGTCCAGCCCATTTACATTTTTACTAAAAAATACATTTGCAATTAACGATTTCAGATTTATTTTTATTTCTTATATCCAGAACTAAAATGTTTACCCATTAAAAGTTTCCAAGCTTGTTGGTTCGTTCCTGTAAACTTCGATACAAAGTGAGGTTTTTTTTTAAAATTATACTGTATTTATTCATCAGTCAACGTGCTTATTCTGTCAGAAAAAATTAAATTTTTTTCCTGGACTAAACAACAGGAATGAATACGTCTTTGAAAAGTGTAAATTGAACTATTTCAATTGCCCAACACCGGATCATCTTTTACTTAAAGAAAAAAACAAACTAAAATTTCAGTTTTCATGCCGTGAGCAATATTTTAAATTTTACCAATGGTTAAATAATATTAAAACTTTGTATAACGTATTGTATATTTGCAAACATTTTTCCTCTAATGAAATTCATTACGTTCAATATTTTCGATAAACAGTTTTTCAAACTTTGAAATTGTTTTCCATATAACAAGATATAACGTTTTGTGAATATATTTTGACAAACTAAAAAAATAATAACAATACATCACTTTATAGTGCATCTAATAAGCTTTAAATTGAGCCTCGATAAAACTCATTAACTATTTCCAAATACAGTGTTTCCAACACTAATATCTTTTTCCCAAACAAGTTGATTCCTAATGAAATATCACATCATTTAGAAAAATATTTTAATCTTATACATTTTTATCCATTTACGCCTCTTATAAATATTCCCAGACGGTTTTGAGGTTTGGAACATTATCATTGAAAATGAAAGATATTTCGCAAAACGAATTATGAGAAACGTTCGATATCTCAAAAATTACTTGGTTATGGATGTCTATTATGACTTAATTTGATCCCATTAGATACACTATGAATTAGTTTATTATTAGCATTTCCGCAACACTGCCAGTTTTCGCAATAGTCCCCAAAATAAATTCATAAAATGTCGGTTTCTCGTTATTTGGGAAAAAATACAGGTTTCGCATAACCTTTGACGCAAAAAAATATTGAATGCAAAGGGTTCGATTTGGAGCTCTTAAAGTAGTTGGTAATGAATATTTTTTCCAGAACAATATATTTAATATTATTTGACAAAATTAATTTACAAAATGATAATTTATCCTTTTCAATAAAAAAATATTAGTTTTGGAAAAACTGCATCAGGAATTATTGTATATTATTGTATCATTTAACATAAGAAAAATTCTATAAAATTCTAGGGCTCAAGTTTAAGCTCGTCAAATAAACTGTAAATTAGTTTATAATTTTTTTAAATAAAATAATTTTTACATAAGTTACCTCTCAAACACTCTTTATTATTACTTGAGTTGTAATAATTAAATAAATTTAGTCATATCAACCTATGAAACAATAAAACAATAGGGAATCATATTCATTCATTAATAATCTTGCCTTATTTTATGTTTTTTTTTTTAAATTTATTTAATACCAGATTGTCCTGGGCCCTGTTTCATAATAAAGTACAAACTAATACTATTAGTCTTATAGAATTACCTTAATTCGATTACACAGACTTGTACAATAGTAACTTGTAATTTAGTATTTTTTAATTCCTGTAATATCACTAATAGTCATCCCTATCATGAAAAAAATAAGTATTAGTATTATTACTACATTAGTTTATACACTTGTACTATGAACTAATACTATTAGATTCATTATGAAACAGAGCCCTGGTGGGCCTTACATGATTAATATAAAAAAAGTAAATTTTTCTTCAAATGATTATGGGGGGGAGGTATAGTCTCTTACCAAAGACACCCTTAACTTTATAGAATATTATAAATAAAAGAAAAAAAATAAAATAAATAAATTAAAATTATAATTCCTAATAAAAAAGTTAATAACAAATATAATGACATTTATGGATTTAACAAAATAAATAATTGATTTATAATACAAACAAAGGAAGTGAATTTAAGAAAAAGATAAAGGGGAAAAAAAAGAAATTAAGATCAAATAAAATTTTATAGTGACAATAACAGAAATGACAAATATATAATTTATAACAGATTGTCCTGCAGCATCCTGGGCTTCAGTTTTCGGGTTGTGGTTGGGTTTCCCAAGTTGTACGTCACTGCCCCTTTGACTGTCAGTAACTAGGATTGGAATTTCATGAACTTTTTTTTTTTGTTTTTTTTTATGTAATCCTCTATTGTCTCTATTTGTAATCCCCAATTCAATTGGCTGTTTCTTACAAACCAAGGAGCATCCACTGCAATTCTTACAACTTTAAATATAATGTTTAGTCACTTTTCCATTAAATTTAAAAAATTTTAATTACTCATTAAATAAATACTATTATCACAAAATATTTTTAACCTTCTTATAATTAGGTCAAGAATATTGGTTAATACAAACTGTATTTTGGTCTCAATTCGGATCTCTTTAATCATTATGATTCATTTCAAAGTTAATATTAAATAGTAACATAAACATAACCACATTATGCATAAATAAATTTTGCTTGAGATTTATGCATAGTGTTTGACACAACTAATTTTGCATCGGATAAAATAAAGCCGAAACACAAGTATATGTGTAGGTTAAATCTCTAACTTATTTTACTTATCGCATATTTAAAGAATTTATGTACCTCAAATGTATCGGGCATATATGCACTGAATTGTACCTTGTCTAATCAGGTAGTAAAAGGGGAGTTTGAATAGTCAGTAGGGAGGAAGTTGCGGGGTTGGAAGGGATGGGAGGGACGGGAGGGGGAGGTGAGCGAGGTATTAAAGACAAATAGAGTTCGGGGAGGCTACAAAAAGTCCTGTCACCACCAGTCCTTCAATTTCTCTTCACCATAATTGATTCCACATTTTCGGCTTTTATCTCTGGTCCGGTCCCCATCCACCATTCCCCTAGTCGTCTTTCTTAACCTGCAAATTACTTATCATCGTTCTAAAATGATCAATTTCTGCTTTGTTAGTTTATTTCATTAGATAATTTTACCGAATCTCAAATAATTCTTCCGAGGAACAGAAAATTAGACAGATAATATATATATATACTTAGTAAAACCCATAAGCCTTATAGAAAAAAAAGTCTCGTTAACAACAGCTAAAATCTCTTCTTTTTTT
>NW_027109698.1:1500486-1502870 GCF_000696795.3 Halyomorpha halys
TATTATATTATTGTTAAACATTGATTTATTTTCCCAAAGTTTTAAATTTAATTTTAAAAAAAATTTCATGAGGTTTTTAGCTGAATTAATATTAAAATTATACATTTAATTTCACTAATGTACATGTCCTTTACAGTTCGTTTGAGTTAGCAGACCCCCAGTGTAAAGGACCCCAGCGGCGAACGAAGGGCAATTGATAAATTTATTATTTACAATTTACTCTTTTAATTAGAAAGGTTCACTAAATCATTTTTAAACAATAAAATAAAATAAGAGAAAGAGAGGTCATTCCCCCTTCTATCCGATCACGGTTTTAAAGTAATTAATTCTGAACATAATATCTTTAATGCATTATTGCTACAAATATTGTTTCCTCCATAATATAGTGACTATTCAAATTATATAAACACATAGTTCAGCCTCAGATAAAGAATATACATTATATTATAATGTAATATACTAGCCTAATTCAAGCCTAATTTTCACCTCTACTTTAAAATACGGTCTCAAATTTTTGAATAATTAATCATAAAATATTTACTATAATTTATATTTTAAGTTTTTAATGCAGCATATAACGCTCCATTATAATTAGATATTAGTGGCGTTAAGAAGATATTCGTTTCTCATACTAATCGCACCTCAGATATGGAACAATGTTAATATAATTAAAACGAGATTTCTTTTTAAATTCTGAAATAACATACAATGATTAATATGATCGTAGCAATGAATCCGGGCCCTAAGAAAGTTCAAATATTAATTAAATATTTCTGTAAAATCTTATTATATATTTTGTAAAAATTATTTCCACACCTTGACCGTCTATCATATTACAATAACTTTTTTTTTCAACTTGAAATTTAAATTCTAAAATCCTGAGCAATTGGAGCCTAATTTGCTAATTTTTTTCCTTCTTCAACACACCTAAATTGAAATTGTTAATATGTAATTGTAATTGTAAATTTTAACTTTCTCACTTAATAAATGTAACTTTGTGAACATGTCAATTGTAATCTACTTTGTAAATCCAGTGTAAATGGCCCTAGTGGTTGAAACACTTAAATAAAAAAAAAAAACATAGAATAAAACAGCTATGGAATTAAAAATGTATGAATTATAAATGCAGCTTCTGTCAATTAAAAAAATATATTACATTTACGAAAATCGTTTTATAATATTTCAAGTCTGATATTTATTTTAGTCTTAAATAAATATTGTTAAATTTTTGTAACTAAATTTTCGAATTAATTATCCCATTGTAAAATAGTATGAATACTTCAATGACTAGTTTATACATTGGTTATTATATACATCTCTAACGTAATGAATGGGCCTCATTTAGACAGTAGTTATTTACATAGTATCATTTAAGTTTCTAGAAAAAGGGCGAATTTAAATAATTTTACTACTTCGAAATAAAAAGTGTCTGTATTTCTTCATAAATTTCGTTTTTATTCAGTTATATATTAATATTTAATATTTAAACTTCACAACCTATTTTTGTTATTCAATGTACATCTACATCATCGAAATCAAAGTCGTTTATGCATTATTAAAAGCCAAAAAAACAAGTTTATATTGCACAATTAAAAGTAAATATATTTAAAGAATCGATGCTACAAAATGTCTTGTAATTAATTATTAATCATTTTACAAAGTAAATTGGCTTCAGTAATAGGATCCCTTAATAGAAGAAAATTAATTTTAATAAGAAGCTTTTGATTACCCTTCAATTTTTCTAATTATAAGAGGGCTGCATAGTCAATCGATTACTTTTATCAGAATATGATTCAGAAGAAATTATTCTTTTTTATCTTTAATTTTTTTTTATCTGCACCTGTAAATGTACTTTACAACCAGTAAATAAGATGTTCTACCCAGATATGGCATGAGGGAGATAGCACCCAGTGGTGCATTAATAATTCTCCAGACGTTCAGTAAATTATTTTATTACACTAGGAGGTCCCGCATCCAACTCCTCTTCAGCCAACGCCGAGTTACGTCAGGAATGTCATGTGTTGCCATCTGTCGTATAAATTTATTGAAATGTCCATGTAGCGTGTTGTGAAACCGTTTGTAAGTCGAATGAATGAGGTCCAAGTGTAACGCATGCGTAGGTCGGTGTGAATGGTCTCGTTTGAAACGTAGAGTGGTGAGTTCGTTACCAGTCTTTAAAATTGTGATTGAAAATCTTGTATTATCTGAAATTATGTCTTTCAGAAATTATAATCATATACAATAAATAAATTTTTTTTTAAACAAATAATGCAACGTTTCTTAGCAGAAATAAAAAATTTGAACCCGCATACGAAACTTTTATATACAGATATATATTTCCTTGTATGGTAACTTCAATGAAGGGGAGTTTATTGTTCAATAAT
>NW_027109698.1:1504765-1506192 GCF_000696795.3 Halyomorpha halys
GTGATATTAAATTAGATAAATTTACCTAATAAATATTCCCGATACTGATGATGATTTTTTCACTTAATAAAACATTACCATAGGATTAGAATTATTATAATACATAAATACGTTGTATAGCTTATACATAGACATATAATATGTGATAATCCAAAGAAGGAACCGATATTTTTATTTCATCTTTAAATCCCTCTTTGCCTTTACTAATCAAAGGGCAAAAATTATATTAATGTTTTAGTTAAATTAAATTGAATTAGTTATTCAGCTAATTCCAGCATTGTAATTTTAATATAAAAATTCAAAAATTTTTGTACTTCTTTGATATTCAATTACTATTTAAAAAGTATGGATATTTTTTGTACAAATCGAATGTGCAATGATGTGCTTCATTGCATATTTAAATTTCACAACATGATCGAAATCATTACTAATTCTGCAATTAACCATACATGGCTGAAACGAAAATTAGTACTCCATATTGTACATAATATGTATGTATTAATGTATGTATTAATTTACCTAATAATAATAATTCATGTTAATTAAGAGCTGAATGAGGTATGTTATATCTAGTTTATCACTGAAATAGGAGTGTGAATTATTAAGGGCCAATTAGTATCTTTTCATTTTTTCCGTGAAATGTTTGTGTGAAGCTGAATTGTCTGCTCTCTCAACTCCCAAATATTTATATTTTTCTTGCCCTCTCAATTGCCTTCCTTTATTCCTCCATTAAATTTAACTTTCTCTTTTCCTTCTTTTATTTTTTCCTTTCTACGTTTCACATATTTATTCCATTATGATATAATTATAGATCCATTTATTTTTTATTTAACATAAATAAAATATATCAATGATGTCTATACCCATAATATTTTAGTATAGTAAACTCAAAAAGTTGCCTGCTTATTATTTTCTTTTTGTACAAGTTTCGTAATACTATTTAATTTTATACATACTATACATAGCATGATACATTTACCGATCAGATGAAAAAATTATTTTCAGAAAAAAAAATTGACAAAAAATGTAGAACAGTTTTTTGATTCTTTATCTGCATTTACATCTCTTGTGACTAATAGTAATATACAATATTACAATTATGAGTACATTATGTTTATACTCAATAGGAAATGTTAAAAATCTATAGAAGAATATTAATATAAACTTCATGCATAGGCGCAAATGTGATCCAGTACACAAAAACCTTCAGACACTTGTAAATAATCTAACCAGTTATAATAGCAGATTTGTCCTAGTAGGATTGTAGTAAATGTACCGATATCCTCGTAGATTATGAGATAAGAGATATCTCCAGGCTTAGGAGATATCCCATTAATTAGTTGAATCTCTAGGGTCTATGTGACTGGCTACTGTCTTCGTCACGTCTGTCCCTTCTCATATCATTTTCTCATTCAGCTCATTCGCTG
>NW_027109698.1:1506712-1508923 GCF_000696795.3 Halyomorpha halys
GGAGGTGATTTGTTCAAGATCACGCTCCACCATCCGTTTTTTTTTCAATTAAGGGTACGCATCTATATTTTAACAATAGTTTGGACTAAATTTAGACGACAGCTGGGTTAGTTCGAAAATTGTCTATTTTAAATTCTATTTAATTCCATTCATTACTTACTGTTCAACGCGAACAAATAGTTTCCTAGATACGGCTGATAAATTTTGTACATGGAGATATAGGTAATCATGCACTCAATTGAAATGCTGAAACGAAAGAATTTCCAGGAAATATAATTATCATAAAAGAAAATAAGAAGTCTATTAAAAATAGAAATGATGAGAAAGTGATAATGACCAATACATCTGTCCGAAGTCTTTGTTTACACTCATAGTAGTCAATTTGGTCGAATATAGGTAATACTAACGAGCGATACAATAAACATACGGGAATATAATTGTATTCAATTAATTATTTTGGTTTAGACTAGCTTAATGGATAAGGTACTTCGCTCCTTACTCCTGTATCCGGGTTCAAGTCCACTGATAATAATTTATTTATTATTTTACATCAGGTAAATGCACTCATGGAATAAACGTGGTGGTCGTTCGTGAATACTGGCCATACCACCACCTTGTACAACCGTAGCAAGAAACAGTTCTTCATTACCATGTACTTATACTAGCGTGCTTATACTAACGCACTTTATTTATGTTAGGGATTTCGTTTGGATGAATTAATGATGGGTAAAGTGGAATATCCCTGTATGTATTGTTTTAATTTATTTTAAATTTAATTAATATTATTTTTATAATTGGAATAATAAACTAATTAATACTTTGTATATTAGATAGATTTCACTAATAATGTTAATGATTAGAACTATGTATGATACTAGAATAAGGTTAGAAAAGTTTCGACAGTTTGCGAAAGTACTTGGTATGCCTCGTGACCGACACACCTAACGAAGAGATTAATATAACAACAATTTTTTCTTATACACTTTTCCTATTAATAATAAAGTAGACAAAAAAAAAGAAAGATAATGGATGGTTAGAAACGAATTGGTTTATAGTCGCCAGCTAGGGAGATATACTGCTGTGGGCTAAGGGTACAGCAGTATGGGCCGTCATAAAGGCGAAACATGGGCCCGGTTTATAAGGCTGTATATTTGGCAGATAGCTAAATAATCGACGGACAGGGTTCAATTTCCGACCCTCTCCAAAATATTTATTCTTCACTTCCACTTTACCTTCCTACATCCTCCCTCCTGCAACCTTTGCCCTAGCAATGCATATCAAGAAAAGGAAAAACACGTTTATCTCTATTACCCATAAGTATTAAAAAAAAAATGGTTATGAACTACTTACAAGAAGTATTAAAGACGTAGAGATTTATATTAGGGATCAAATTAAAGCAAGGTAACTGCACTTTAAAATAGTTGATAATGAATTTCACTGCAGTAGTAAAAGTTCATGTGATATTTTTCAGTATTAAGTTGCAAAATCCTGATTTTGTTTTTTCATTTTAATGAAAATAAATGTTCGTTATGAACTCGTCTAAATAAGTACATTATGGCTCAAATTGAAGATAGGTAAATGCACCCAAAGTTAGTTGATGATCTAAATCTTTCCACAATTAATTGTTTTCATAATATTTGCCAAAAATTAGCAATAAGTAAATTTTTATAATGTAAATGTTTTAATGATTATTTTTGATATCTTTACTTTTTTATTTATGTTCTTATATGGTATATGTGATTAGCGAAAATATGATAGATTACATTAAATTAAAATAATTAATTCCTGTGTTAAAGAGGTTTCTTAATAAAAAAAAACTGGATTGTGTATCTCTTTGGCCTATATTTGCCCACTTAAGATATTTACTATAGAATTTGAAAAACAATAGGCTTGTATAAATCAAAATACACGATTTGGAACTGAAATATTGTATTGAGCATGCGCTCCTCAGTATGATGATAGCTTTGACACATATGGAGCAAACCTAATTAGTAAACATAAAACATTTTACCAGTAAATAATGTTAAATTAACAAAAATAAAGTAATTAATTAATAATTTATATAAGAAAAGTACGATTTTTTTCATAAATAAATGTATTTATTTTATTATTTCTTCCATTTTATATATTTTTTATTTTATTTATTTACTCTCTATAGTATTTATATTTCCATAAGTTGTTATATTATTTTTTTTTTTACAAATGGTGATA
>NW_027109698.1:1508973-1512227 GCF_000696795.3 Halyomorpha halys
TACATCCTCCCTCCTGCAACCTTTGCCCTAGCAATGCATATCAAGAAAAGGAAAAACACGTTTATCTCTATTACCCATAAGTATTAAAAAAAAAACTTTTTTTTTAAATTTATTTATTTTATTTAATTTACAACTGTACGAAATAATACAATAAGTAAATATGTTTCATGTTTCATATACACTAGTAAATCTTGGGAAGGAACCACCCATTGGTGGAACTTCAAACATTAATTTAAATTAGAAGGTCATAGACGCCTCGGAGAATTATCAGGGATTGTTAAGGATGAAAGATTAAGAATTAATGGGTTAGGATGGTTAAGGAGTTTGGAATGAAGAGACGCATATCTGCAACGAATGGGATGTTTACGTAGGATTTTGGATTGTAAGGATTTGATGGGGGAAGAATTAAAAAAAAAATTTCCTTCTAGTGAATCTAATTCTGTTCGTAAGTTAAAATAAAATATTTAAAATACCCTATGTTTTTTTTCTTTACTTCTTTAGAAAAACTTCAGACAAGCGCTTAGGCTATTGGCCCTTACGTGAGTTGTCTGCGTTGTCCCTGAGACCCGGAAGTAGAAAATGATTTAAAAACACAAAAAACAGAGGAGGAACAGACCGCTAGCTCACGGTTTAGAAACAATTACAATCATCCCGATTTGCAGATTTTATCATTATATTCTTACTATAAACGTAGTTAACACTATTTAAATTTACAATAATATAATAAAAACAAATAGGTCTTATTTGAAATATACTTTAACTAATTTACATTTTAAAAAGTAAAGATAATATAGCGGCCTTTACAGATTTTTTTTTTAATTTGACTGCATTCTGTTATTCCGACATTAAAGTATACTAATTATATTCTTTAAATAATTGAAAAAAAAAAAAATCTAAATCTGGAAAAATGTTTTAATTATGATCAAAAGTGATACTACAGAAAGATACAAAGAGAATAATGAGATCAAATGTTAAATAGTTGATTTACTCCACACTATAAAATTGACACTTTTATGATCCACTAACTGCCAATTTAGGGATTGACGTGAAGATTCTTCCTCGTCTCAAGGTCGAAGGGGAAATTTAAAAGATTTGAGGTACTAAACACTCAAAATAACTTATGTGATGAAAAAATTAATTTGGACAGAACTGTAATATAAATCTATAATTATTATTTAAACATTATATTCACAGTTAGATAATAAAATAAAATATTGTAAAGAACAGAAATTATGTCAAGAGGAAGTGCTATCTTGCAGGAAATATTGGAATTTTTTTTTTTGTTTTTTTATTATGTTCAGTAATAAAACTTTTTAATCGACCAAACAATTAAAAATTCACTTCCCCACTCACACAGGGCTTCACATTTTAAAAACCAGTGCGCCGAATCCCAACCTGTGTGCAATTGCAAATAAACGTATTTTCAATATATTTGTTGTTGTTTTTTTCTTCAATACAACCATACCACACATACTTCAATTAATCAATCAATTAAAAATAAAAGGTAAAGATATAATAATAAATATATTAAAATAATTAAGTATAAACTAAAACGAACCAAAATAAAAAACATTATATATACACATCGTAAATAAGTATAAAAGGAAAAATGAGTTAAATGATTGAAAAGAAACCACATAAAAAAATTAACAACCAAGGTAAATAACTAGTATATATTTATACTCTACTGAGTGAACCTAGAATCAGGTGCTCCCACCCAAATGGGGATGACATGGCTGAACTCCTGTATCCCAGCTCTTCTCTCCTAGCAGATTTTTTTTTTTAGTTATTTCTTTTTTAAACTAAACTATCACAAGTGTATAGTTTAGTTTAAAAAAAAAAGAAATTTGCCAATATGAGTGAAGATAAAATAGACAATGTTCTCATTTGACTTGGAGATTAGGGACGTTGTCGGACACCTGAAATTTATTGGTTGTAATTTAATTAACTAATAAAACCACATTCGTGAATCGTAAGCATTATGCCGAAAACTGAAAGTAGTCCAATTTAAGTGATAGTAAAAATACGGAAGCAAGAAACGGTCGACAACCATTATGCAATAAACAAGTTAATATGAGCTTCGAAGATCCTGTTTATTTCATTTATGTTACGAATTAAGAAAATACTGAAGATTGGGAGACTAGTTTTAAGATTAATAGATGCTGAGATGTAAACAAGGAAAGCTTCTGTTGTTTTACAAATATCATATTTTGTACAAGTATTATGGTCAGGGCAATTCATATTCAACCTATCTTAAATGGTCCTTTTGACGTTCCCCAAAACTCCAGCAGATCGGTTAAAGGTACGAGGCCTCGAGGCAGAGATCAGAAGCTGAGGACCAAGGAGATCGATCTCCTGGCTCCAATGCTAATTGGCCGTCCCTGTTTTTCACCTAATAAATAACTGGAACTACTTTGGACCAGCTAAGATTTAGCTCTTCCTCCTCTCCAGACCTGGAGTCCAGCCAACCCCTGCAGTACTCTAGGAAGCTGAGGGTATTAAATTAATTTTCTTAGTCCGGCAACTCACTTAACTCCGGTGAGCTATGGCCGGGGGTGGCATCACTCAGCGTGGGCTAATCCCCCAAGTCGGCAACAGATCAGGGTTTTCTTTGTTTAACTAGAGAGCGGGAGGGGTTGGATCCTTTATCATATAGTAAAGAAGGGTTATAAAGAAAATATTTTTTCTCTATGATGAAGTGATAATTTATACACTACATCGACAGCAACAAGTTAAGAAACAGCTTGATTTTTTTTTTTCAAAAAGTAATAAAAAAACTTATTAAATGAACTTCATATATATTAGCCTATATTCATATGAGATATGTATTTCCAAAATGTTTGTTATTAACCCTGAAGAACTACAGCCGTGGAAATACCAATTTAAATAGGGAAAGCTAATACGGTAAATAAAAAGAGGATTCTTGCTAATGCGTCCTAGAAACCCAAAAAATAAAAATCAACATTGGGTCAGAATGAATTTATAAGTTAGCATCGATCGGATTTTTTTTTCAGATTTAGAACGTAATTACCGAATGTATTAGATCATTATATATGAAAAATAGAAAAAAAAAACTAAATGACTCTTCTAGTAAAGTAGTCAAACATATTTATTTTATTATTTTTTTTTTTAAATAAACAAGTCAAATTCGTTTTTAACTGTCCTCAAATCCTTATGGACGGCCACTAAGAAGCTCCTTAACTTCAAAAATTTTAATCACCCTCTTCTTACTGAATCACAAACATGGACTAAAT
>NW_027109698.1:1513967-1516113 GCF_000696795.3 Halyomorpha halys
CAAAACTCTTAATAACTGGGAAATATTATAATATAAAACAATTTGGACCGTCTAATATAATAATGTGGGCTACATTTTTTTTCTTAATCGTCTCTTTGAAATATTTTTTGATTTTTATGAAAATTTGTATTGAAGGGTTTTAAAGAATATTAAAAATGAATTTGACTTTCTTATTCATAATTTTAGATAGTTTACTGTAAGATCCTTTTTATTTAGGTATTTTTTTTTTACCTTTAAGCTATCATCATTATGTTTTTTTTTAATAATAGTTATCTTTATATCCATTTAGAGAAAAATCAAAACACAATAATAAAAATAATTGCTTATATTATGTAAAGTATTAATTTTTCTCTCCTCTTTGGGAATTGGCTGGAGCTATTGAATACGTTTTTAATATTCTCTACCTAGTCTCCCCTTCCTAAATAATGATGGCATAGAAGTTAACCTCGTAATTGTCAAAAAAGTATATTTCATGTTCCAACGTCTTTAACACCAGTAATAACATTATTTTATTTTAAATAACTTCTTAAAGTCATAAAAAAATTGCGAAAATTTGTAATATTTTTAATTATGTTTAGAAATTATTTTGTTACATTACTATGAAATAATTCTTTTGAGATACGAAATATCACTTCTTAGTTATCGATAAATTAATTTTCCTTACTGAAACGTTATTTTTTATAGAGATTAAGATAAATTAATAACTCAAAATATTATTTCCATTGTATCCATATCGATTGAAAAAAGCTTAGGCCGAATCCAATGAGTGAAATCTGTTGAATTCTAGTACACCTTCTCAAAAGCTTGCCATCCCAAAACTTTCCTATTGTCTTATTTTTTTTTCTCTTCAATAATAATTTACACAATATTAATTAAATGATTTAATTATTCAAGGGCAAAGTAATACGTAAGATGATTGCGTGAGACCTAGAAGACCAGGGTTTGGAAGGGGTTAGAAATAAGGTCGGTAGTTCTGGTATCAAATATTTAGGTTCGCTTAACACCCCTATCATTAAAAATAAACAATTCTAAATAATATAAAAACGGACGGGAATTTAATGAATTTGTTGCACTGATTTAGTTATTAAAATTTAAAAAACACAGACTGAGTTTATTATAATCAAAATCAGACTGACTTTAGCTTTAAACCAATCAAAAATAAACTTTATCTTTTGTCATTGGTTATTTATAGGAATTTTAAGGTTGCAGATAGATTAAGCTGTAAGTTTCAATACGCAGTTAAAATGTCAACCATTCCAATATCAATATTTCATTAATGGAGAAACTTCGCAATACTTTCCTTTAGGGGTTTTTATTCAATTATCATTTTTCCCTAGAGGAAATAGATTATTAAGTCATTTTCCCTCTCGCAGCCCAGTACAAGTTTGCTTTTTGCCTTGAGTTGGTTTGCCTAATGGCGAATAGTTTTATACCCTGGCCACAACTGCCTATCGAATATTCAATAATCATGAATTTATTGCATCCCAGAAATAAATTAGTATTAACAAAAATCTCACATGAAAATTAAATCTTCTTTGTCAACAGCCAAGACCAACTAATAAACGAAATAAAAATTAAAACACACGACTAAGTCGAATCAAGCTCACATTCAAGTTCGTTATGTTTGTAGCAAAGGTTAGCTTACTTCAACGGTAATAATAGTAATAACTAACCACTTCTTTTTATTAAACTGACCACTGCTCTGTAGGAAAGTTTTTTAATTAGAACTATACAAAAAATAAATATAATTTAGTAAAAGTAATTAAAATTAATTTTAAAATATTAAAACTAAATTTGTTGTCATTTCCTCTGAGGAAAGTGCACCGCTACGAAGAATGTCAAAGGATTACATTATTTATGTCCTTAAAGAAACATATGTTTTGATGGTACATTTAATATTAATTTTATTAACTTTTTATTAGCAATAAAAATATTTGTTATAAGAGGAGAGGTGGTGAAGAGGCTGCAGTACAGGCTGCAGTAAAGAGGCAATATTGATCTTTAGGTGCAGCACCACTCATATCATCATCAATGTGCATTTTTAAATTGAAGAGATTTCTTTTATGCAGGATGCATAAAATATGCATGCATTCATTGTCCGGGACGATTTATAGGCACAGTATCGTAGTAAGTAACAGAGGAAAAC
>NW_027109698.1:1517123-1518662 GCF_000696795.3 Halyomorpha halys
TTTTATATAAATAAACCTGGTGGTTGAGCGTTAATGCCCACCCTTTATGTATTTATATAACCGTTGGTCAATAAGTAATGATTTCTTACTAAGCACTTAAGTCCCTTCATGGGTTACTATAATAAAGATTATTTTATTTCGAATTTCTATTACATTTTCAATGACATCCAAAACATCCTAATACACAAGCTGATACTCAACATGATATTTATATATTTTTTTAAAAACATTCTATAGATATACCACAAATACAGTTAACATAAGACTGCGAAACCCGGAATATTTTATCGTTAGTGGTTCAGTCGGTTAAGTATTCTTAGAATAAGATACTAGCTAATCTATACTACAAAGCGCTAGTTGAGATTCAGCAGCATCACTCCATCCTTCTAAAATGTCGCTAGCATATTAAATAATCTCCAGTACTAAGATTGGAGAAAGATTCTTACATTTCATAAAAGTGTGAAATTTACGTTCAGATTAACAATGTATCCAACAATTCAGTATTAAGTGTATTAAAACATCTAAAATAGTAATTTATATCGGATTGTGCTGGGTAAATTTTAATATATATTTAGGCATCTATGTAAACTTTACATAATACCTGATGTATTTTTTCCGATCTAATAAAAACTAGTTATATTATTTTTTTAGTTCTTGAAAAGAAATTTTTAAACCGACAAAAAATAATTTGTATAGACAAAATGTCGGTCAGTGTTACGAAAATGCTATCAGAATCACTTGCACACATGTTCCATTAAACATTGAATGTCAAATCTGTAAGAATTAAAATCATTCCAAAGTTTGTTAAATAGTTACATTACCTATATTATACTTATCTCTCATATATTTTTGCATTTATTAAAAATATTGATAATTTTGATGTAATTTTGTATTCTCATATGAATATATGAATACTCTCACACAAGCTTTCGTCACTCATTTCAACACTCCTTTTTCTTTTTTTAAGTGTTGTCATTTAAAAGTTATTAAGGATAAGGATCGAATTCTCATAATTAGAAAACACAGAGAAATAAAAATAAATAGAAGTAAAATAATATAAATAAAATTAAATTAAATAGTATAATTAAGAAAACTAATGTCATATAAAAATAAAATAGACCGTCTTTATTTAAAATATAATTTAAAAGTTTTCCTAACAAGTAAACTCAAAACCAAGCTTTGATCCCCGGAGAATTTTAGTTCTGAAATTTTGAAAAACCTAGATCATGGTAAACTTCAGTTATGGCGTTTTAAATTACAAAAATAAATGTTAACACATTTCACAATGCTCTAAAGTATATTTCATAATAAATTCAAAGTGAAAATATTCGAAGTTCAGATTTTAAAGGAAAATCTTGCGATACGAATTACGCAACAAATAATTAGGTTTTAGGATTTTACTCGTATAATTTCACCGATTATTCCCTTCCGATTATATGATCTATTCTTTCTACCTATATAAGTTCCGGTATGAGTCAGCTGACTGAGGGGATCAGCTGATCGAATGTATATAAGAGATGTAGCGAACACAATAAAGCT
>NW_027109698.1:1525482-1529852 GCF_000696795.3 Halyomorpha halys
TATATATATTAAGAATCAATTCTGTTTCGGTTACTACATGTTATTTAACTTTGTTCTCCATCTTTCTGTGCCTTATGGGAACTATCTTATTACGAGTGTTTATAGTAATTTAGAGTTAAAAGTAAGTGATGTTGTGTTAACAACACTCTAATGAAAGTAAAACGGGCTCTGAGATGGACCTACTACCATTTTTCAGGTGTACATTAACAATTTGAAACACTGGAATTTCCTCTATTGAGGGAAAAGTCATCCTCTGTAAGGACGTAAATCCCGGTGGTTTTCATTGAGGCTCTTAATCCCTCAAATACAGTACAGATAGAGACCACATTCTCAACAGTCTTCAAACACCACAAGTTAGGCATTGGGGTCTATTTCCTAACCAAGACTAAGTTGCTAGGCTCTAAATCACGAATCTCTGTATTGGTAGGTGAATATGAAATACACAAACGAAGTGTGTCCGAAAAATCACCAGCAATATTTTCTTAAAATAAAAACAATAAATTCAGAATTTTAACTCAGAATTATTAATATTAATTAAAGCTTGAATATAAAGAAGCCTTAAAAACCTAAGAATACATTTAGTACATTTATTCTGGTTGGTAAACTAAGATACATAAAGAGGTAAATTGTTTATAGTGTTCCTCCACAGAGAAAAAAAAAAATTAAAAACGAACTTCTTTGTAATTTAAGAAATATAAGCGTTAGTTTATATTTCTTAAATTCTGGTCAAATTTTAACATATTTGGAGTGGAAATAAATCAAATGTAATAAGGATAACTTAGTTTTTTAGATTAAGATATTACCTTTTAAATGGTGATTCTTTGATCTCTCCAAGTCCTGTAGCTTTCACCGCTAATGCTTAATTTACCATTCGTATCATTTTCAAAAATGGCTCCTATTCAAAAACAGATTCAATCAGTCTAGAGCTTAGACCAGATTCTGTCCGTATAAATATTAGCCCAAATGTGTATTACAAAACTACGGAATGCTGCTGTCCTTATTGCTAAAGTGAGTTTCCAAACTAATCAATAATTTTATAATAGACGGTTCAGGGACTATTTACTATAAAACTAATAAGAAATATTTAAATGAATACTTTTTGGAAAAACCCGTGGTTTTTCACCGCTCTATTCACTATGATCTGGTTTTCTGTAAATTTGGGGATCGAATCATAATGCATTAAGGAAAGAAGTTTTAAGCTAGTTTTTATCTTCTCTAACACTCCAATATTTACTCAAGGACAAACTAGGCACAAAAACCGTATTTTATAAAAGTTTCTATAAAAAACACCTATTTGTTGGTTGTAATGTTTTTTTGTGCGCACGGCTCAAAGTTTAAGATTAAATTTTTCATTATATTCGGCGAATATTTTGAACAACAAGCTCAAAATAAGATCAATTCTTCAGCCTTAAAAAATATATATAACCTCAAATACCTTCTGAATCTAATCCTTACAACCCAATATCATCCGTAAAATCCTTGATACTCCTTATTACGTCATAAATAAATTCGTCCATAAAGAACTCAACATCACTTTCATTCCGAAATCCTTACCCAACCAAACCAATTTGTTCTTATTATCCTTAAAAATCACTGATGATTCTTAGAGGCCTCAGAAAAGAAGATGGCCACGGGATCTTCTACTTTAAATCAGAGATTGAAGAACCACCATTGAGTGGCTCCATCCCAAGATTAGCATGTTTTGAAACATACATCAAATTTACTTGCTGTATTTTTATTGTTCAGTTGTAAGTTTCAAAAATAAATTATAAAAAAAAAAAAAAAAGAAAATTCATGTTTTCACAGGAAACGTATATCCTCTGGAGGAATTTCAAGTATTATTTATGAGAATAAATCAAAATTGTTTTGTTATTTAATCAAAAAGTTAGATAACGTTTCCAAAAAAGTATATGTGATTATGACTGACAAGTTTTCGACAAAATTGATGATAATTCTTTTCTATGTTTTTCTTACCAATAGATAATATATATAATAATATGTAAAAAGATATATTAATCATATTTTATTTTGTAAGGCTAAATCCTAAATAAGGGACCGGGGTGGCTCAGTGAGTACGGAGCAAAGATGTCAACTGCAATGACCAGGATTCGAGTTCCGCTGTAGCAGATAATTATATATTTAGTTCAGGCTCTATAAAGTGGGTAACCTTAATTAGAGAAAAATGTGTTGGTGAGCGCTATCTTTGACAAATCACCTCTATGTATATGTTCATAAACAGTAGTTCCTTACAAATTAATAAATCTCTGACGCCTCATGGATTGTAGTGGTACTGATTTTTATGTTTTATATTAAAAATACATTTTCAGTGTTATAATTCACAAACTGAAATAAAAAAAAATACATTTAAGAAGGAAAATTTTGTAATCATATTGGTGGAATGTATTCCTTGGTAATAATTAGCACGTAATATTTATGTTTAGTAACTGGATAATTTCCTCCATTAAAATAATTTAATTATTACTTCCTTGTTGGAAACTGGGGCTCAGAGGTTGTTAATATAACTTTGAAATAATTATCTTAACTCAATAACTATTAATATTTATGTTTAACCCAACTTTTGAACTGGTATATATTTAGGTACACATTATATATATGGTTTAGTCAACATTAATTTCAGTTTATGGTTTCGTTTCTGAAGTATTATTGGAGGTAATTTCATTAATTTTTTTGAACAATTAAAATTTCAATAGTGTGTTCTTTGAAACATTGAAATATTCATCCACTTAAAATAGTGCTGCTTGAGACCTTCACATTTGTACGATATCTTTTAAAAGCTCTGCTTTTGCATACATTAATTATTAAAGTTTTTTGTTATTTTTCAGTGAAGCTTTACTTTAAAGCATCGATAGTAAAATTGATTTTGTTCGTTAATTGATGCTTGTCTGGATATAAAATGATATTTTTTTAATATTCCTATTTGCTCATATAATAAGAGTAACTATAAGTAAATGTGATCATAATTTAGTAATTATGATATAAAGAAGGATAATATCCCAGAGTACATATTTTTAGTCTCGAGGTAATCCCTTAATACGGGGAAAGGATATCTCACATAATATCTCTAAATGTACATATCAGCCATAATAATCTTGTTTATCAGCCTTTTGTTATATTCGCGAAAATTATTATGAGAATGAAAATTAAGAGACGAAGATCATTAAGTGTCGCTCAGCAGTAAATTGCTGTAAATATGTGTAGACAATTTTATTATTTACGTTCTTAAGAAGAACTGTTATAAGCCATAAAAGTTTGGCTTGAAAAGATAAAAGTTTTTCTGTTTCTATTTCTGTGTGATGGGCATGCCCATATGGGCTTAACTAAATATGGGTTTGTATGATTTTTGAGATCCGTGGCAGCCAAGTTCAGAAGAACATACAGCCTGTTATTAAAATTTTGAAAAATTTAAGGCATGTGGGCCCCCTAGATTAGAATACTTTGGTTCATGGATAATATTCTGCTTAAGCAAATTATTTTGTTTGATATTTTAAAAGTAATAAACCCTAAAAATATATAAAAATGTTTGTTTAACATTTACAATAGAAACACAGGAGTGAGATGACTCTGGCTGAGTATTATACAATATTAGTTATTTATTGTAAAATTGCTCATAAAAATTATGATTTTGCATTATTGCTATATCATTGATTATTATAGAATCATCTATTCACTCAAGGAAACTGATTTACCAAATTAAATCAAGGTAATTCGACATATTAAGAAAAAAATCTTCATTTTTCCTATATAATATATTAAAGGCCATCCATCCCGGCCGAACCCGCCCCGCTAAGACCCCCGGAAAGCGAGGTCCTATATCACTTCTGAAATATTTTCTAAAACGGGAAGATGAGACTTTAAGATAGTGAAATATTTTTAAAACGTCTAAAAGTGAAAAACGGCCTTATATTATAATGAAATGAATCTAACAACTGTCAAATGTTGCACGACACAGTATATTTTACTTTTCCACTCAAACCTCACCACAAACCACTAGTGAAATCCATTTCATTCTCTGTTAGCTGAAGAACCAGGATGTTGGCTAAAAAGGAAATGGTCAGCGGTTCTCCTCATTTTTCAATTGGAAACACCTTGTGTAGAACATTTGTAAAAAAATAGAGGCAGGTATATGTATTAAAATAATGAATCAAGATCAAAAAGCATGTTACACGCAGGTTGAGGAAAATAGAATACATTACCAAGTAGCAACAAAACGTTTCACTATTTAATCTTAAACAGATTCATTTTTTGTACAGTTAGAATTAGTATCTTTCCCTGATGTTTGTTCACTTAACATTAATCCTTTGACTAGCCCAGGTCACTTCTTGCAAACAAACTATTTATAAATATTTGTA
>NW_027109698.1:1529902-1555333 GCF_000696795.3 Halyomorpha halys
AAAAACATGTAAAGTATAGTAAAGGTATCAATATTGATCCTTGGACACTCCTGCCAAGACGAGTAGATTTATGAAATGATTGCCCAGTCAGATAAATGATTTTAAGAATCATTAGGGTCTGGAGTTAGATGTCTAAATAATCTGGTGCCAGACTTTATGGAATATCCAAGAGAGATAAAAAAAATACGCCAGTTGCGTATTATTTTTTATAGTACTTTAGCAAGGTACTCAGTGACTCTGTGTAATGCGTTGTTGAATGTAATGTGTTAAAATGGGTTTGATAGTCAGGTTAATTTTAAGGTCAGACAGTGCGTCAATCATTTTTTTAAATTTAAATTTATAAAAAACATTCAGGAAAACTCGGAAGAAGACTAGTAAGGCTGCAGGATAAGGAATTGTCAATTCTTTTTATATTCATTGCCTCTACTGTAAACCATTTTGGTATCAGAATATTTTCATTGTACAAAGTTAAACCAGCATGATGAGAAAACGGAAGAATCATCAAAAATACAAAAGAACCTGTCAGCTACGAATGATTGAAGAATTGGTATCTCGGTGAAAAGTAAATACGGTATTATTTTCCATAATAGGGCCCTTCTGCTAGACGAGGCTTCTTCAATAACCAGGAAAACGAAAAAGAGCAGTTCATTTTTATGCAAAACGGCGGAGACTAAACTGTGAGTTCTTCCATAGCCAATATTAATACCTATGTTTCAGGTGTTTATGAATTCTAAAAGGTTTAGTTATAAGAATTAAAAAGCTGAGTATTGAAGTCAAAATTTTTCGAAATATTTTATAGAAGTGCATTTGTTAAAACCACCTCAAATCGACAATGTCTTTTTGTTGGACTGCTTTAAAATGAACAAAAAACAAACTGGCTTGGATTAAACATTTATTTGCCAAATTTAAACATTTTAAAAACTAAAAACTAACATAAAAAAATATGCAAGTAAAAATAAAAAGGCCTATCAGATAAAAACAAATAGTTGGATAAATTATAAAAATGACAATAAAACTAATTTACACAAAATAAAGAAATACATATATAAAATAAAGGTCGCACGACGAAAGGTTGCTCCACTCCGATAGATCAGAGGAAGAGTGCTGCCGAGATGTGTAGGTCTGGCTCATAGATGGTCCAAATATCCAACAGTCGTATTGTATTAGGCGAGCCGACAAAATGAACGCAGACAGGGCTGGTTACACACGTTCCTTGGGTTCAGGGGTTGGCCACTAATTACTTAATTAATTGGAACTCATATTAAAATCGAAACACAGAAGTGGTCTGGTTCCGAACTGTTATGACGATGAGTACACTCAATAAGTGTCAAATAAAATAATATCAACCAAACGCAGACAGGGCTACCAATGACACTAACAGGGCCACTAATTAGTCGGAACTGCTATAAAAAAAACTAAGATGGTCGGTCCGTTGCTAGGGTGACGCCTTGCCCTAGCAACTGTCTCTATTACTCATTATTACAAACAAATATAATATCATTTTTTTTTCAAATAACTAAATCTAAATAAAACAATACAAATAAAAATAGATGTAACTAAATTAAATACTGATAAAAGTCAAATACTATTTACAATTATTTACAAGGTAATTATATAATGGCGTTAACATGCATTTGTAGATGGATCATTGTTTTTTTTTTCATTTTATTTTTAGTTAATTTCATCTGTGCTTACAATAATTGATCAAAATACGCGTTCCTTACTTAATTATTGAGAGTAAGTTATGAGCTAAATTAGAATTGGTGATGTTATAATCGATAAAGGAGGTGGCTGGCTGAAACAATCAGCTGGGATATCGATATTGGACGGTTGCCATCGAGTGGCTGTAAATGACAAAGAGAGTTTGCTGGGCACTCCTTCAATAGCAATATTATACCCTCCAACTTCTTATGCTTTCCACTCCTATTCCTTTAGGTCAATGTTACATTTTCCATCTCAAACATTTTCTTGACATGTACAAATAGTGATTATTTGCTGTTAGAATTAAAGATAGCTGAGTAAAGATTCTTTGGATTAACCTAACCTAAACATACCTAGGGCCTGAATATTCAAAGAGAAAGCAGCAAAATCCATTCATGGTTACTTGTTTAATCATTTTTTCAGGGCTTTCTTTATTTTTTAATCGGTCTATATTATAACTAAGTACAATGTTAGGGTCAGAAACAATACTTAGTAATATATTATTTTAAGGTAATATACAATTACCTTGCCGATTCAAATCAGCTGCTATCATTTACATTTATACCCACGTGACTGGTAACTACGAGTTATAACTTTCACCTTTTCTATCCATAATCAACTTTTTTTTAATATATTTTTAAGTATTTTTCAATCCTATTATTGAATAATTACTACTTATCAAAATACACTGCATAAGAATAACTTATCTTCAATGTATGCGAGTTCCAACTACGTCATCATCTGCATTTCTCCATCTATCCATCCATCCAGATGGATTCAAATATAATGTAAACATATTTTATAGCAACCATCTATTTGAATCATTTCATTTAATTAAATTTATGGGTATATTTGACTTTAAATGAATACTTTGTTCATTAATGTAGCTTTCAGAATTATATTATCCAATACCACTCCCTAATATATAAAATATATTCTATTGTAATACTATTTTATAAGGATTTTTAATAGGTGACTGGTGAAAACGTTATGCCTTAGGAAAAGTAGTTAATTAATAATAGCTTCTTGTAACTCGATTTAAATTAATATAAATTATTTAGGATAATTATCATCAGTAATTATCCTGGTATCCCAAACGCAGCATGTAGGAAATATAGCATGGGTTCTAAACGTTTAGGGATCCATTCGTAATAAGCCCTAAAACCTAACAGACCTATCGTGTTCACCGCAATGATATCGAATAAAAATTGTACTGTACAGTTTATTTATAATTCGGTTATTTTTATATTACAATTATAAAAGTATTATCTCGAATTAAACTTGTTAAATATGCAAACGCGATTCATTCGGTTTACAAACAAGCAAGCCAACTGTTCGATGACAGAGGAGAAGGGAAGACTACTAACGAAGGCTAAGTATACCGTGAGTAGAGAGGATTGGAGGAGGGAGGATTAGGGGGTCCCTACCCCCCTTAATGGAACCAGCACAGTCCTTTCATTGCCCTCTGCCCCTCCTGCATTTTTCACCGCCTTCATTAGGCTCAATAAACGTTCAGGTCCGTAGTCCTCCAATTGTGTCCTTTATACGCCACTGTTTGCACTCGGCTTAACAATCCAGGTAGCCTGTCTCCATTATAAAGGAGTAAACCAAAATATAGTGTTGCGGAAGCCAAAAACTTCTCGACAAATTTTCAATGACATGCATACTCTTTTCTAAAATATAACGCTTCACTATGTTTATTACAGATTACCACAAAGTTTTTGATATTTTTACTATAATCACATTGAGGAAACCCTTCTATTCCAGGACCAATATGAATCTTTTGTGAAGGTTTTTACGAAATAAAAACTACGTTATGCCAACCAGTCTTTAATAATAATAATAATAATAAAGGCTTAACGAACCCGAAGGTTCGATGCCAATACCATCAAACGCTCTCTGCATACATCCTTCCAGTGATCCCCCTCCAAACCCAATTCCACTAAATAAGTTTTAACACAATCCTCCCATCGACGTTTCGGTCTGCCCCTCTGACGTTTACCCGTTGGTTCAGTGTTTTACCATTTTAGGGATCCGCTCGTTACTAAGCCCTACAACCTTACATGCACATCTTATATGCCGCAATGCTATTACTTGAATTATATGAATTTACCGGGTGTAGGTCCCTTAATTCAGCGTTGTGTAATCTTCTAAATTCTCCCGTTAATTCATCCTATTTGGGTCTGAATATTTTGCGTAATACTTTATTTTCGAAAATCCTAAGACGCTGTTCATCCCTTAGTGAAAGAGGCCACGCCTCACATCCATAAAGAACAGTGGGGAGGATAATGGTTTTGTAAATTATAATTTTTAAGTTTTTCGATAGGAGGCGCGACCTAAGCAGTTTAGAAATTGAAAAATAACAAGCATATTTTGCTTTCAACCTAGCTTTTATTTCCTCATCAATTTCGTTTTTTATAGTTACCGTAGAACCTGAATACTTAAACTTATCTACCTGTTCAAACGTATTTCCTCCTATATCTATATCACCGAAATTGTTCGCGTTTTTACTGCTAACAATATATCAACCAGTATTCACTAATATTATATTACGTTTTAAATATTTCCAGTTTTATGTTTTGTAATATATAGAAGGCAATTTTAAAATTCATAGAGAATATGTTCGGAACTTTATCCATCCTCTGAGCATAGACGGCTGGCAGGACTTACCTCTAATTTCATCTTCATGAATGATGAAATGAGATGATATCTAAACGGACAATGATACATAGGAAAATTATTTATTCCCAACTCCTTTAGTTTAGGTAAATTTAGCCTTTTCCATTGATAGATTTATAAAAAGTTTTGATTATTTCATGCCATTTCTTTAAACCATAATTCCTTCAGAAACCATTATTCTCCAGGCTTAATTTATTTCTATGTTAGACTAATGTACATGTTGCAGTACAGCACTGGGTATAATTATGATTATTTCTGAGTCCTTTCGTGCTAGTTCATGTATCTGGTTGCATTTGATTAATTAATAATCTCGGTGTACACATTTAACTAAGTTATTGTCCTTGCCCAAATGTATAAGGATATCGAAGCAATTCCACACCTGGTCAGGCATGATTGTGTATTTCATTTTCATAAACAGTTGGTTATATCTTCCAAACGGATCAAGTTCAGTTCTACTTTTATTGCTCTAATTTTCAATCTTAAATGAATTCGAACATCCAACATGACAAAAATTAGGCTGTCCTCTTCCAAAATCTATTTACAGGGAGCTTAATGATGAAATCAGAGAAAACGATGATATGATGTACTAGTTGCAATATTTGAAATTGATTTGGGAACATAACTTGCGTACGCCCACAAAAAAAAAAACTATATTCCCCATTGCAACCAGACTTAAATATAACTTAAGAACCATTGTTTTAGATTTTTATTTTTATTTATTAAATACCAGATCGGCGTGTGGGCCTAACAGGGTTAATGTAAAAAGTACATTATTTTTTTAACAAATGATTATGGGGGGAGTATACTCATACTAATGACACCCCTAACTATATACAATGTTATAAATAAAAAAAATAATTATATTAAAATAGTAATTCTCATTAAAAGGTAAAAGTAAAGTTAATAACAAAAATGATGACATTTATGTAAATAACAAAATAAATGATTGACTTCTAAAGAAAAAAATGAATTTAACAAAAAGATTAGGGGAAAAAATTAAGATAAAATAAAATTTTAGAGTGACAATAACAGAACTGATAAATATAGAACTTATAACAGGATGTCCTGCTGCAGCCTGGCTTTCAGTCTTCGGGTTGTGGTTGGGTTTTCCAAGTTGTAGGCCTCTGCTCCTTTAACTGTAGGTAACTGGGAGTGGAACTTCGTGAAACCTTTTTTGATGTAATCCTCATTGTCTCTATTTGTTATTCCCGATGCAATTGACTATTTACTACAAACCAAGGAGCATCCACTGCGACTCTAAGGACTTTGTTTTGAAAAGATTGTAATTTTTTCCTTTTCGTAAAGGGTGCCACTCCCTAGAATTGACAGCCATACATAAGCAGTGGTCTGAGAATTGTTCTAAAAATAAAAATAGCTGTTTCTGGTTTTAGTTTGGATTTTCTATTTAAGATATTGTTTTCAATTAAATGATAGATTTTCAATTCCAATGAATTTTTCCACCAATTATTTATTAACACCCCATCTTGACTGAACGTCCAAACTCCTAGGTTCACTGGAGAGAGTACAGACGCTGTGTTTTTTGGCAAAAATAAGTTATCAACTATAAGAATTATATTATCGACCGACAGGAGAGTATTCTCTTTCATTACTAAGTTCAATGTCACAATATTGAAAATATCCGACATTATCTATGCCTTAAATATATATGTTAATTTATTATCTAGGTAACCTTCCTTAAAATTCAACATTGTAGTGAATGATTTACATATACCTAAAAAATAAAATAAAATAAGAATTCAAGTTAAATACCAAATTTAAATGTAAAAATAAAAAAAAAAATTGTATCCTAATAAGGTCTGGAACACTCTTTATTTATTACTATAAATGTTTAACGTTTCGTCCAATCTGGCCATCCACAAGGTAATCAGAAGTGTGAATTTACACTTCAAGTCCAACAATTAAAAACTTTTTGTAGGCGATTCTACTCAGATCTATAAATTTAGTCAAATCAAACTATTTTGTCACTTTTCCATTAAATATTACAACTTTTTATTACAAATTAACTTAAAACTATTAGCACTCACTTATCTCACAATATTGTCTAACATTAGTATTGGATTTGGGATATAAATTTATATTTAAGATTGTCCTTGAAGATGGGCAGGTTGGGCGAAACGTTGAACATTTAAATTAATAATAAATAGTGTATGATACTTAAATTGGATACAAATTATTTTATTTAAACAATAAAACCAGTCTTGAAGAAGTGATAAGATTATAATTTCAAAATAAAAAAAAAAAAAATCATAAACAAAAGTAATACGATTATTTCTGAAAATAGATTTACTAAGGAACAAATTTTAAATAAATAAATACAAATATTTCTTATAAGAGATAGAAAATAATTAAAAATTAGGAACGAGGGGAAGATCGTTGGGGGTGCGGTCAAAGTGAAACAAACACAAAATAAGTTAATATAAATAAGTGAAACACAAATAAGTTAATATCTAATTGATTAGGCGTTTGATTTTGAAGCTAACAGCCCTGAAGAAGGCTAGAAACTCTAGCCGAAACGTTGGCACAATTAAATAGGTTACACCAACTTATTTATGTTTCACTTCTTTTTTTTTTTTCGAACCCTCTAAAACAGAAATAAAAAGTGAATTAGTAAGTGCATTACTGTGAAAAAAATAAAAACGTCATCCATGGTTAACTATCACTCATAATTAAAAATTAGGAACAATTAACAAAATGAAAAATAATAAAGAGTAAATGGTGAGGTGCACGTCAGAATGAAACATAAAGTCCTGACGTACACGGAAGACATTGCGGTCCTAGGAAGTAACCATGATAACATAGAGAGACTCGCAAGGACTCTATTTAGAGAAGTAGAGGAAACTGGCTTGCAAGTAAATGAAGATAAAACAAAATATATGATTCTAAGCCGAACAATCTACTCTAACGACATAGTCTGCGTGGACGGCGAATCATTTCTGAAAGTAGACAGTTTCGAATACATTGGCTCCATAATAACAAGTTATCATAGGGCTGCGTATATCAAGCGCGAACAGAGACTTCTTCTCACTTTCAAGAATACTGAAATCCCGAAAAATCACTAAACATCTGAAACTGAAGGTATACAACGCCATGATAAAGCCAGCTCTGATATACAGCTACGAGGGTTGGTCCCTAACATACATAGATAGCAGAATAGAGAGATTTGAACAGAAAGCGACCAGAGATTTTTCTAGTCCTTTACACAATGAGGAGAAGACCTAATGGTGAACTGCCGGCAGAGAATGGTCAGTCAATATTTCATGATATGAAGGCAAAGAGGTTAAAATTTAAAGCCATCATGACAATTGAAAAAGATATGTAAGGTTGCATGGGCAATTAGGCTGAGACGAAGATGGGAGGGCTGTTTTAAGGCTAATTATGCGAAATTGAGTTTTTCTGGGGATGGTGGACAAAGACATGCGGGGTGTATTAGCGTTATTAGAATGGAACCATCGGGTACGCTATGGTATTTATTATAATATATTCCGTGTTACAACAACGTAACAATAGATATCTACCTCCTTTGCATACCAATAATTAAAGATCTTAACCACTTACTGAGGCAGATACAGAGCACTAGTTAAATAAGTTTAATTTTTTTTTTTTTAGTGTATTAATATAAAAAAGTTAATCAAAAAGATGAATTTGAAGTGGCCCTTATACCTGGAAAAACAAACGATAAAAAAGTGTGGTTCTGTTCAATTTGAGAGTTTTATCTATAGAGTAGAATATTCTAGTTCCAATTCCAGTACGATGAGATCCAATCCCAGTTGGCTGAGTTCGTTCGATGTACTTTATGAAAACATGTTTGATGAAATTTTCCCAAGCAATGACTTTGAAAAAGTTAAATGATATTAAAAGTAATCGCACTGTTTTAATATAACTTTTTTTCATATCTACTGTTCAAATGACGGCTTTGCCATATATGAGTATGTTTTATATTAAAACATTTGATAAAATTATTCATAATAATATTTCTATAACTACTAAGTTCAAAAAACAATATTCTTTAGTAAGAAAATTAAATTTTAAAATCATTTTATTCATACAGTTCGTATTTTCCGGTATACATGACGTAATTCTTAAATTCTCAAGGTTAAAATAATAAATAGTTATTATTTACTAAAAATATGAATTTTTGATAATCATTATAAATCAATAATTAATTAATTGTTAAGTTTTAGGTATTGTTTCTTTAATAAACAGTGTTAACTAGATCATTAAAGAGTATACCTCTTCATCGTTCCAATTGTATCACGCATTAAAGTGGTGACTCCGAACACGAGTTTATTATTTATTTTATTTTATTAATTGTATTGATCTCTAGTAAAAGAAGAAGTTCATTTAAAGTATACCCGTGCATACTTTAAATGAATTTCTGACCGTTTAGAAGGAGCAGAATAAATAGTTGAATCGACTTATTTTATATTAGTCTCTGCTACCCGCATTTTATAAGGAAAACCTGACCTGTGGATCATACCGCAAGTTGAAGCAGTGTTCAGCTCATATAAGATAACTAATAGTAAAACTAAGTTTCAGCTGATCATCGCCCAACTGGATATAACATCTTTATATCCAGGGTCGACCTTGCCCGAGACCTTTTTTTTCCCCCGTTCACTCCAAAATAGAACATGAATTATTAAATTGCATTACGTATGTGTGACATAAATCAAATTAAATACAACCTTATTCTACCGTTGATACTTGAAGGTATACAGTGAAATACTTAGCTGAAGTTTTGATGTGTCCATTCTGTGAGAATTCTACTCAGATAATTGGTGGACCCCAGTCCCTCTCACCACTTCGGACCCTCAAACCCCTACAAATTATGAAGCCGAGTTTGTGCGGTAAACGGCCATCGCAGTTTCTTCGAGAAATACCGCAGTTGGTCATAGGTAACTGTTCTACAGATATGCTCAACCTCTTGTAGCTAACAGAGTTACCTAAGGGTGAGGGAAAAAACGAAATTATTAAGGAAATAAAAGCAAGGTTAAAGGTGGAAAATGCTTGATATTTTCAAAATTGCTTATCTCGCACCATCTGTATAGAAACTTAAAATTTATAATTTACAAAAATATTATCCTTCCTACTGATCTTTACGGATGTGAAAGGTGATCTCTCACACTATGGGGAGAACTGTTCCTTGCGTATTACTTAAGATATTTGGACCAAAAAAGGACGGGTTAACGGGGAAATTCAGAAGAATACACAACGCTTAATTGAGAGAACTCTATCCGGTGAATATAATTCAGGTTCTTGCCTTATGCCGAATAAAATAGGCGTAAAAGGTTGTCGGATTCAGTAATGAACGGATCCCTAAAATGTTAATAACACTGAACCGACGGGTAAACGTCCGAAAGGTAGGTGGGAGGATTGCATAAAGGCTGATTTTGTCAATTTGATAAATTTTTGTTAAGGAAGGCGTCACTGGGTAGATTTGTGTAGCCAGCGATAGGTAGTATCAGCATAGAATAGAACCTTCGGTTTTGCCGATCCTTAATAATTATTATTATCTCTTCTTATATGCACTGCAGAACTGTAATTTCCACTGTTGACCACTTCAATGATATTTTCTATTACTATGAAACTTTTCTATAGTATAGACCTAATAGCACGATTTATAAAATTAATTAATTAATTTAGCTTCTAAATTTTGAAATAAAAATATAAAATTAATTTATTTGTTGTGGTATAAATTTATGAATGTTTGAATTAAATACAGTGAGTTACGTTATTGTACATGTAGATTTGAAACATTTTTTTTTTTAAGTAACTGCAGTAATTCTCATCAGCCAAACACTAACTATTATGTTGCTTTCTTAAAAGGTTGAGCAGTTAGGGGCATTAATGAGCTTTGGTAATGACTTCATTCTAAAACGGAAGGCAAATCGCTTCACTTAAGCGCTAATTAAAAAAAAAAGTGCATTTCTAGCAGTTTCCATGAAAATAAAATATTCAATTTAAGAGTAATTTTCATTGATATATTAGATTAATGTAAATAGCTGATTATCAGGTAGGAGAGTTAATTGAATATTTTAATTGTTTACGCATTTACAAACCCTCGATATATTTTTAAATTTAACATATATTCTGTAATATATCCTCATAGCAAAGTAAGAAAATTAAGAACAAGAAATATTTCAGTTTGTTGTTCAATTTTACATTTTATTCCTAGTTTAACCGGAAAATATGGTAATTAATGAAGAAGTGAACATAAAATAGCCATTTGAAAAATTCGAAATTCAGTTTAAACTCTGTGGTGCAATATATTTGAAATTGCTTCGGGCAAGTTGTTCGATTTTTTGATTTATCAATTCTTTTAAATATTGTAAATTCAAAACTTTAGTTAAATATTTTTAGGTTTATACTGAGTTGAATTGTTTTTTCTTTAGATTTCGTACTGAAAATAAATTTAAGTAACTGGTAATGATGCTATATGATATAATTGAAAAAAAAAATACAACATGACCCATTGGTATACCGAGTTGAAGTGGCTCCATCCAATTTCCTAAAGGCAATACTCCTAATTAATGTAATTTTAACTTGCATACAGAAACTTTCTAGATGCTTGCCAGACAATCAATTCTAATGTGTAACCAATTATTTATTCTTAGGGGACAATTATCTTAGAATAATATTATTTTTGTCATTTCATGATAATGATGTACTCCAGATTATTTGTTTACACAAAACATCTCCGAATTTGAAAGGGAAGTTGTTAAGCAAATTCAAAATATTAAATAAAAATTAACATAAACCGAGACACATAAAAAATGTGAAAAAGTGTATTGTGGAAAAGAGTGGCACCTTTTGATTTTTTTTTTATTGCTTGCGAATTGTATACATTTTCTTTTTCAACAATGTCTGATAAATCTAGTGTGGTTTTAATTATTAAAAAAATATTACAATAGTTATGAAATTTACCCCCGATCCGTGGCGCAATCCAAGCCGCGCCCGAAAAATCATTAGGGTTCGTCACAACTCCATATAATGCTATATTAAACACAAAAAATTTTCCATTCAATAGAAAAATTCTACGATTTTAATCGTGCATAAACTAAATAATGACATTCGTAGCCCCGATTCAGTATAGTAATGAAAACATTACTATATGAACGTATTGTGAAAATATCGTGTAATCATAACATATTACGCGACCAAAAATTTATATTCCAACCAGCTTCATAGTGTGAAAGGGTATAACACTAATGTCTTCTTTTAAAATTAAAACACAATCTCAAATGCGCATTTATTAGTTTTACACTCGTTCCTATTTGACCGTTTCTTTTACTCTCCGAAAAGAGTAGAGCGATATTTAACGCTAAAGGTTAACACTAGAATCACACGTCAAGAAAAAAGTATGGCTGAATTTTTGACTGAGACTATTACATTCGATACAAAAATGACAACATTCAAAATCACACCTCTGATAGAAACCTGACGTGTGAAACTACTTCTTGAAGACGATATTTAGGTTTACGAACCAGATAAAAAGACACACATTCTGAAAATGCAAACGTCCCAATCACAAATTTCAAGACTGATAACAAACATACTACTTACTCTACGTTTCGGAAAAGACTTGACAGCGACCTACGAATTTAAGTCGTTACACAAATGTGGTTTGTTATATTCTGTTTGGCTACAAATTGTATAGACACATTATTACATTTGTACAACAAATGGCAGCAAATCAAATTCCTGATATAACTAGGCGAAGGCTGTAGAGGGGTTGAATGAAGAACCTTCTAGTCTGACATAGTTAAGTTCAACGTAGGGAGGAAGTACAACTGGGTGGTGTAATGGTGTTTTCCTCACATCTACCCACGCCATGTTCTACAAATTGAATCTTATTTGTTTATTGATTTTTTTAATACAGGTGCAAATAAAATTGGTAGAAAAAAAATCTGCAATAAATTTTATTTATAACAATTGATATTGTAAACATGTAACCAGATCGTTATTTTTTGCATAATTTCTTTTCTTTTCAGCAGTATCATCTTTTTTATTTGATTGATGTTTATTGTAATCGATTTGGTGAAATTTTCACCCAACATTCAATTATTACGTTTTCTATTAATTATTTATATTATATGGTTTATTTATATTCATATAGTGATATAATTTTAATATAAAAAATATTTCGTAAATATATACGCTTTTTGAAAGTAGATTAAGTGGTTAAAGTAGTTATATGTATGGTTTAAACTGTACAATTTTAAGGATCCTTTACACTTGTCGTCGATGTACTATTTGTCCTTTTTAGATGGTGACTGTAAACCTAAAATAAACCTTTTGACTCTCAACTGGAAAAATGACAGATTGTAGTTACCTGATTTCACCTTGAATGGCATCAATTTCAAGTTCAGGAACAATCAAAATACGACAATATTTAGTTTCAATTACTACTGTAGTTGATGAGGGGCGATCGCTGCTAATTGAGACGTACCAGTATGGCAATAATATGTTAGTAGCGTCACTTCAACTATGTTTTTTTTATTTTTATTTATTTATTGATATTTACAACTGTATAAAAAATACAACAAGTAAATTTGATCATAATGACATGTTATGATACAGGGTGTAGAGAAACTACCCAGTAGTAGAACTCTAAAAACAGTTTACAATAAAAGGTCACGAGGCCATCTTCTTTTCAGGCGCCTCGGAGGATTGCCAGGAATGGAAGAGGAAGGTTAGAAACTACTGGCTTGAGTGGTTAGGTCAACTATGTTAGTAGCATTTATGTCTTGTAATACTACCATGGAAAGACGTAGTGCACCAGTACCGGGACGACAGTAAATTCTATTATGACAACAACCATCAGACAGTTTACACCATAGTGGCTGCTACATTTATTTATTTTCGCTTTCAGTTGATATAAACACTACATCGCACTACTTGCAATTTGTTACTAGCTATTTTAAAATTGCTACTTGTAGATAAATATTTTTAGTAATAAAAAAATTCCAGTATTTCGAAATCAGCAATCTTGATCATTTTTCTCCTCATCTAATTTTATAGAGACACTACGCATTTTAAAATTATTTTAAAGTATTCTGCAATAGTAATGTGACGAGTAAACCGGAAGTTTTTATAACCTTACGCTCTAACCTATCCTAACCTACACACACTGAGTTGCTTTTTTATTTGTCTTCACGCAAACAATAATACATTTTTTGACTTTCAATAGGTAGGGAATAAAATTTCTAATTTATGATTATTTAAGGAAACCGAAATAAACTGAAAATTTATTGTAAATAAAATAAATAAATTGACAAGATAGGGTGCGGCCCGGTGGCGCTCCTAGCGGCGAGTGGAGGAAACAGGTGCCCGCATCCTTAGTCGCAGTCGAACCAGCTGGAAGAAAGTTTCTCCCAGCTGAGCTTTGCTTCCCCTCATCCCGTATGTCGGACCGGTGTTGTGTTCTATTGTGACTGTGTTTGTGTTCTGCAATGGCTGACAGTTTACTAAACACCAAGTTCCTGCAGCTGGTCATCTTCCTCATCATTAAATCAGGTACGAAACCCCGGTGTGGGTGAACTGGTCAGTGATAATTCCTTATCAGTGCTGGTATCACTACTATCGAGTGTCGCATTTTATTATTGTTGTATTCGAATAGAGTGACAATAGTGAAGAATTATGAAGCAGAGAAATAAATATCATTTATTTTAATCAGTCAACTTAATTTCCAGCAATTGACAGGCATTAAAATTTTGGAATGCAACCATTTTAGCTTTTACCTTTATTATAATTTAGATATATGTTATATTTCTATTAACTGTATATTCCTATGTGTGGTTTCAGAATATTTTTATATAATTCTTTTGAGAAATAAAAATGTTTTTTCCTAATTTTACGAATATGCCAATGTCACTTCGTTAATTGGCAGTTGCTGATACACAAAGAAAAAAAATGTACCTTTTTCTTTTTGTGCAACTTGTAGACTGGGGCGTACTTGCCCCGGGGCGTAAGGCTCTGGGAGCCCCCTTAAGCCTCAGACATAGAAATGTAACATAAATATTATTCAATATAAAATAAAAATATATAACTCATAAACTGTGCTTTATAATATATTTATTCACGGTTTATAGTATTTTCTTATTTATAATTGTAATAAATGTATGACAATTTTAAAAATTCTTATTGCATGAAACCTCTTTTCCCTCTAAGACGGAACCTCTTCGTCTTCTATCTAAGATTTTACCACGAACTCCTTGCTACGCCACTGCTTTTACACGAGATAAAAGGAGAGATCCATAACTTTTTAGCGATAAAGATATAAATAGACCTTTATTTCGGGATTAAATGTACAGAATTATTTTAATTGCTTTAAGAATTAAATGGATTGGAATAAACCAGAGGGGATCGTCCAAATTATATATGTTATCACAATTCTTTTCTATGAATAATAAATATATCATTTATGGTTAACAATTCTTTATATTTGAGGATCACATGGAATTAATAAATATGTTTTACATGTACAGCGAAGTTTCCAGTAAATGATTTTTCAAAATTGTTAAAAAGTCTTCAGAGTTTCAGGTGCGTAAAAAAAAACTTCCTGAGGATTTTAATAAGGGTATTGAACTGTATTTTAACACCCTTACTTTGCTAATTCTGCCAGCTATTCTGGTAAGGATTGGTTCTTATCAACTTTTTATTCTTTTTCATTTTTCAATATCCTTAAATGTATTTATTATATTGATATGTATGTATTTGTTTATTTATATTTATTAATTTCTATTAATAGTTGGTCTTAGTATATACCACTGATAATAAAATTTAATGCATTTTTAAAATAATGTAATAATATGTAATTAATACTGTTCAACCTAGAGCAACATGATGAGTTGTTGCCCGTGTTAAAGGAGGGAAATTTGAAAGAAAGAAAAAGAAGAAATGAAAGAATAAAGAATAAATTTAATATTTCATATCTTTATTTAGCATAGACTTTAATCATTATTTCCAATAATTTCTTTATACCTTTGAATTTAGTATTATTGTCTTTAAATGTCGATACATGTTTGTCATAAATTCATATAGAACCATCATATTATCATATGTCATATTTTATTTTATATATGTATTACATACAGCATTATAATACATGAAAACCCTGATCTCTACAATTTTTGATATGATTTTTGCTTTGAAAAAACTGCATGTCGTTCTTCTTTTGTCAATTTTCTAGCCTTGTCTTGTTTTTCTGCACCCCATCTAACTCCGGTATTTCCAATAAAACGGAATTATTTTTTTCTTTCAGATTCCGTTAGCAAATAAAGTCTATGAAAAATTCCCTTTAGTTGTTTTTTTTATTTGACGCTTCCTGAAGGTGTCCATCACCTGAAACCGTAAACCATTTTTTTTAAAAGCGTTTTTGACGATTTGCGTGAAAAAAATCTCAAGAAAATTGTACGTGTGTAGTTTCTCTAAAATTGTAAAAACGTGGTTTGGGTAATTTACAATTTCAGGATGGGATAGATCTAAAAAGAGAGTTCGTTTTAAAATTAAAATTTTTTTTAATTGGCAAAATTTTTGGAGTTAAATATACTGAAGAAGGTTAAGAAACTGATAGTACCCTCATAAGGTAGATAACATAGCACCATTATGACCCAGCGAAAATCAACCCAAAATTAAGTTATTAAATCATAAATGTTAAAGGAGGAGGAAATTGATATGTGTATAATATTTACACTTAGACCTGTAAATTTAATTAAATATTAAATTGTAATATTTTGATTACTAATAAATATTTAATTAGGACTTCACGGAATGTGTGCTTGTTTAATGATTATCAATTATTTGAAAATTAAACCTTTATTATATATGAAGTTATTATCAAGAGTTGTTACTAATTGAGTAATCCTGCTTAAATTCATGATCGGAAGAGAATCTTTTAACCTTTAAATGAAAGAAAATCAATGATAATATAATATGTTCACCATGATATCCTCGATAAAGCTCATATTTTATTTTATTATTTCTCACCTATAGATAATGGATTATATCTCAATATTAATAACTGAGCTTATTTGTTTTTAATTTTGTGCTACTAACTACAAGGACCCGGGTTCAAATCCAACTGTAGCAGATAAATATTTTCTGGTGCTTTCGCAGTGAGTCAACCCTGTGGGCCCAGGAGCTCACCTGGGATACTGACCATCTAGAAAGGGCGTAATCTTAATTGGAGAAAATCTGGCGGGTGATCGTGATCACTTCCTTGTATAACAGTTGGTCCAGAAACAGTACTTCCTAAAAAATTACTGAGCCCCTGACCCTCCACGAGTTTTAGCGATACAGATTATTATTTCTTTTTTCTTACAATTCCAATTCAAATATATGAAATATGAAATAATTAATTTAAAAAATATCATTTATATAACCTGTAAATATATATAATAAATACTCCTTTTTTTGGGTGTTCTGACATCTTTATAGGAATGCATATTCCTACCCTATCTATGCCACAGAAACAAAAAAAAAACAGTTTCATAAAGTTTTCTTATCAAAAGAGAGGATGTAAGCGAATCCAGGTCAACTCGTCCACAAACCATATAAATTATAAACTATCATTGCATGTCTTGAACTGTTAACAACTATACCTTATTTGAATTTTAAATTTCGGAAGGACCTTATCGTAAATTTTATTTAAAAATATACTTTTCCTTTCAGAATAATATTTGATGACCATACCAGTTATTTTCTATTTCATAATATACAAAATGGTCGAGAATTTTTCATAAAAAAATGTTCAATAGGAATTCAGAGTTTTGTGTTTTGTCAATGTTTATTATCGAAATGAAGTGTTTGTAAAACTCAAAATTTAAATTTTCAAATGTTGCGATAAGTCCTTTGCTAAGTAAAAACAAAAAGTATTAACTATTACTATGAACAGAACGTAGACATTGAAAATTGAACAATTAAAAGTCAAGATTGTTAATAGTATAAGAAAAAGTGGAATGATATCAACACTGTGGAGAAAACATGGTTATTTTAATGATAAAAGAAAATGTATGTGTTTAATATGTAAAAAGTTAGGTTATTTCGTGTGTCTCAATTAAGATTTTTTTATTATCATTTTTTCGGAATTTACAACTGTACTTCTCTACACTCTAATAATGTTTATCCATTAGCAGGTCTTGTAGCCATCTTCTTTTCAGGTGCCTCGAAGAATTGTCAGAAATGCTAGAGGAATCATTAGAAACTAGTGGGTTTTGGGTGGTTAGGGAGTTTATCATAGAAGGAATGGTATCTGGTTCGGGCTAGATTTGTTACATATTGGACATTAAGATCTTAATGCATGATTTTATTTATGAAAAGTAAGGAGCATTGAGGATTTTATGAAGGATTTTGAATTTTAAGGATTGGGATACGAGATGAATTCGAAGTGGAGCCCCAAAGCTAAACTCCGTATGTCAAGATTGGCATAATTACTGTCATGTAGATCAGTCTTTTGTAATAGATTGAAAGTTTAGACCGTTAGTGTAGTGAGTGCTGTAATAGTCGGAATCGAAGTGCAGTTTCCTACCTTTCATTATTGTGTGAGAATTCCACGTTAGTCTTTAGTCCAGTTGCAGTCCAAGGTAGCAGAACTGTTCGATAGCAAGATTTTTTACGATTCGAAAATGAATCTTTTGAAATATTGGAACGGAACCCACCCCCGATAATTACTGAAAGGACTATCTCTCTAGCTCTGCCTTCATTACTTCAATTTTTTTTAATGCTACATAAATTTCCAAAGAAGATTAGTCCCAACACAAACAAAATTATGTCAAAGAATTTTAAAAAAAACCAATGTTAACTTAGATGTTTTGTATTCTAATATTTAGGCGTGAAGCATTTTTGTTGATTTCAATTCATTTTCGTTCGAATTTGATGGAGATAATTCAAAAGTCTTAATAAATAGAATTTATAATAATAAAAAAGTTTATATGAAATAAAAAAGTTGTAGTATGTGAGGCAGTGCAGACAAATGAATCCTTTTTGTAGGTATCAATGAGTGGGTTCGGTTCTCAGAGCCACCTTAATCCTTTGTGTATCGTGCTATAGTGGAAAAACTATTACTAATTATTTTATTATGTTATACCTAACTAATTTGAACCAGTTATTGACAAGTTAAACTTTATTTTTAAATACTAATAGTTTTGTGCTAACAACTGTTTGAAATTGGCTCCAGTTCTAAACTGAACCTTCAGCTTGTAACTGGCACCGAATTCGAAACGGTTATTGGCACCAAACTCTTACTATTTAGAACCAAAGGTTGCTCTATCAATAATTGGTATATGTCAATAATTAATGAACTTATCGCCCTCCTTTACTTTTATTCTCGGAATATAAAAATACCGTCCATTACGTCTTATTTTTTTTAATGGTTAGTATACCAGTAGTAGAACAGGAAATGAATAATTTGTGGCTAGAAACAACAATTTTTCCATTCGCTAGTTACTACTTGTAAGTAAGGAAGTCATAGCGAAGTTATCAGGAAAAAATTAATAAACTCTCTGCCAATATAGGTGCTATAAACCTAGAAAGTGCTGTCTTATACTCCTGATTATGACCCATTACAACATTTAATATAGTGGTCTTCACCTTCTACAACACTTAAATTTTATTACAATTATATTTCTTGTAACACACATTATACACTCTCGTGTTGTCACGTATTTTCTATTTGTCATATAACTGGGGTACTTCCGTATACTGAAGTTTTATTACTAATGTGTTATAAATTTGAATTAAATGTAGTATTTTCAGTTTTTTAGCTATTCTATTGAAAAAATAATAATAATAAATTATTAAGTAAAATATATTCCAAATTGATTCATGCAAAATCTTAAAAGTTTTTTTGTTTTAGATGATTTCTGTTTTCGTATTTACTTTTACTATAAAGTGTTACGTGTGTTTTTCTCGTATAGTTGTCTTAAGTTTCTTTACTTTCATCAAGCTTTGTCAAATTCTTTAGCCATAAGTTGTTTTAGGTATTTAATATACTTCCTATGCAGTTTTTTCTCTATAGTTTGGTAGGTGTTTAATAAAGTTTTGCATTTATACTAAGTAATCTTGCATTTATTTCTTTTGTGAATATTTTATAGCACCTAAATGAACTACCTATTTTAATATTACCAACTCTAAAGGGGAGGTGGCCTTGAGACCTGCTAATGTAGAAACGTCATTATAGTGCAACCAATGGGTGGTGTCTCTACACGGCTGTATCACTCCATAATAACATTAAATTTACTAAATGCATAATTATGTACAGTTGTATACTCCAATAAAGATAATTTTGAAAAATAGAAGGTCCCGTGGCCATCTTCTTTTTAGACGCATTGAAGGATTATCGGGGATTGTTAAGGATGAGAAATTAAGAACTAATGAGTTAGGAGAGATAAGGAGTTTGGTATAAAAAAACGCACGTCTACTTCGTGCCAGATCAGAAACAAAAGGGACGTAAGGTCAATGTGAATGTGTTTATTTGTGGTGTAAAAAGGAGCATCAAGGATTTTGGATTGTAAGGATCGGATACAGGGAAGAATTTGATGGTTTGGTAGACCCGCATAGCTCAATTCTCTATTTCCGAATTGGTCTGATTATCATATTATATAATAATCGTTGATTTAAAATTGATAAAGATGTTTTTATTTAAGATTGATTAATTATTATTGAAGTTTCTCTTAAATGTAACTAAATATCAAAAATGTGACATATTTTTAGCCAAGATATAAATATTTTTATATTAGATTATTTCATCATATACTTCATAAGATTTTATATTTACATACGCTCACTTTGCTGTAATGAAAATAGGTACGTCAATGCAAAATCTCACTCAGCCACGTATTATCTGTCTAAATTATGTAATTATGTATGTATTATTTTATGTAAAAAATGCCAATTCATATAAAGTTGATATTATTAATAGTGGTCCACCTTATTCCATCGACGCAAATCAAAAATACTTCTTCTTAAAGATTATAGCCACTCATTTAATAGATGGTAAAATTAGCAATAGTACAATTCTAAAAACGTCTTAGTCGGACCAGGAATTGTAAAGATTTGTACTTTGGAACCACGTGCATTGTTTAAATATTACCTCGGTTAATTTTTTGTAAATCATCAATTTATTTAGTTATTAAAATACTGTGGTGAAAATTAAGCGTTTTAGATTCATTGCAGCTGTATTTTGAATGTTCAAAGTACCTACATATGGTACAAAGTACCTTCAAAATACCTAAAGTACTACATAAGTTAGTAGCAAGGATAGGACTCCTTGAAAATTTTACTTATGCAAACTATTTGTGCGGGATCCCCTAGAAATCTGTTCGTTTTTAGAGAATAGACATAATATATACATATCGGTATAAATATGAGTTTCCTAGACTATAAGACAAATTAGGTGACGCCGACTTCATTTAAACTGACGGCTCCAAAAATTATTTGAAAAGTTTAAATGTTTTTCACCCTACAAAACAAAAACTAGTCATGTGTACAGAGTCTTTGTCCTTCTTAGCATAAGAGATATTTTTTCAACTAATCCACTAAACCAATACATATATTACTCATTACAGTCCTCCAATAGAAACGGTATTTTAGTGTTTTTCGCCTGGGTCCTTGGACATTGCGGAATAGTAGGTAACGAACTGGCCGATAGGGCAGTAAAAGTGGCGATTTCTGAAGGCATTCCATATCGCTAAGTGCCTGTCGATGATTCTATGGCCCCCATTGAGCTGAGGATTAAATTGGAATGGAGGCAAATGTGGGAAAATATTTCCTATAACAAATTGAGGGAAATAAGTTTCCCCTTGGATATCATCTACCAAAAATGTGCGCAAAGAGGAGGTGATTTTTACGAATAGGTCATACGCGCCTGACCCACGGTTACCTTATGCCCCGCGATCCTCCACATGTATGCCAAACTTGCGGAACAAAACTTACTGTTAAACACATTTTGACAGAATGCTGAGCATACAACTCCCTCCACTATATACCAAATTCAACAGGTATATAATGGATCTCCATTCCATCTTGCAGAGTAATAAACAAACCATAGATACACTTTTTGAGTTTCTTGATCATTCCAAGGTCTACCATAAAATTTAATCAAATTTTACCTCAGGTTACCATGTTGTAATAGTTTCAAATTTCAATAAAATCGCAGCCATGAATCCGTACTCTTGGTACAGCCCAAAAGTTTTAAATTACAAGTATAGCCTTTGCTATTTAGGAAATTAAAACGATAATGACCCATACGTGGTTTGTGCCCTTAAATTGTTAAATTAATAAAAAATACATGGAATACTGGCTTAGTATTACATAAAAAACCTCTAGGTTTTTTCTTTATTATATGTTGCTGTTATGTTTATTATCTTTTATATCGTTTTATTGGTATGATCTAATTGAGACTATGCTTCGGTCTGTTGCTGTTTCTCTCTGAAGCATGAGAATATGATTTCAAATGACCTATGGTGTTTGGTCATTGGAATGAATTTTGCAATGAATTCTCGTAGATACGTTATGTTCAAATCTTACTATAGCGAAGCCTTGCGGGCCAGTGTTATTATTTTGATTCCTGTTGGCCTTTATGCAAGTGCTTCTAGACATCATGAATTTTCTCGGAATCGAGGCAATATGTTGCAACTCCAAGAAATATTCACAGGGAAAACTCGGAAATCCTGAAGTAACGGTTATAGCTTTTCTATTCTCCTCGGCGGACAGTATATCGGAGCACAGAGCGCCAAGTCGTTAACAAAGAGTGCTCTGCAAAACCATTGTGAGCTGGTTCTTGCTGCTTTTCTAAAGGCCATACTTGAGCCTTCTCACCTTTCAAAAGACTTTCCTCATGGAATTTAAATTCGAATGAGGAAAAACTAAGTATTTCCTGTTGTGATCTTCTATATCATACTATCTCTATACAGAGCAACAACCATCAGATTAAAGCAATAATAGAAATGATTTGGGTTTCCAATAGCCAATAGTTATGATGAAATATATTAATTAAAGAAAGTTGGCAGTTATGTAATCCTAAACCAATTCTAATTCAACCTAAGTGGAGATGAAGTTTAGAGAATTCATTGCTGTTATGTTAAGATTGGATGCTTAGAGGTTTATTATTAATTTCCATGAGTTTTAAAGTAAATTAACTATACATTTATACTTAGAAAGCTGATTAAGTCTGGCTGCAGACTGCACCGTTTATTTCTTTAGGTGAATGAGAACATGTGAAAAATATACAGAACTTTGTAGATTCTCTGAAGGTTGTAGTAACATCATCAATATGCAGAGTGTTCTAAACTCAATAGACACCCCTCTTTTGTCCTGAATTAATAATATCAAGCTGACTTGCAAGGTCTTAGTTATAGTGAATAAAGATTGTTTAAGGAGTGATGTCGACTTTTAATCCACTTTCAGCACAACTCTGAGATAATTTGATGAAGGATTCTCTGAAAACATTAACCAATTTGATATTAGTGATTCTTCTGACCTCGTGCTTCCTAAAGAGTTCAAATACTCTAATAATAAGTGCTATGTATATACCTTGCTGTGAATTGGGATTAATGAAGGTAATTATTCAAATATATTTACATTCATTTAAATTAGTTGAGTCCTACAAACCTATTATTATTGGATTACCTTTCCCAAGAGCTTGTGTGTTTACCAGTTTATCAATGATATGCCTTTATATTTAAAAAAAAAAATCGTTACCATTGAAATATATAATATGCTAAAGGGTTGGTATTGAGTGATATGATATTAAAGTAATATAAAAGTATTTATTTACATTTAGTACATAATTTGATAAAATGATTACAATAAAATGATCTAGATGGTTAATAATTAATTATTAAATAGTTTATTATAAAATAATTAAAATTATTACATTATAAATTATTAGCTGATATATCTATGAATAGTAGAATGCACGGTGAATGCAGTGGGGTGTCGTTAATATCCTAGCCGTTGAGATGCAGAACTGAAGAGTCCCATCTCTCTCTGCTTTTATAGAGGACTTTCTCCATCTTCTTTTCTCTTCTAGCTGCCAGTACGGAGTCCCAAGTACCTCTCCTTTTCTAGCTCGGTTAGCAGTCCCCTCCTACTTGGCTGTCAGGGCGTCACCTTTGGAATCTATTTCTTCATTGGCTACCATTTGCTACACCCATGGAGAATAAGTCACAAAGGGCGACATGTATTTGGGATAAACTATAATTGTCGGCAGCCAAGTCAAGCCGCTGATACCTGATTTAATGGATCTTGTCCCTCAAATATCTCGAAAAATCGTTTGGGAATTCCATTCCACATAAGAATCTTACCTTATGCCATTTACAATTTATGCCGTACTGATGTCAGGTATTTGAGGGTGACCAAATCACCAAATGCGAGCCGGCTGGTAATAATTTGATACTTAAATCATGTGACGGATTCTTATGGATAATTGGACTCTAAAACAAATTCGGTCTTTATGCATGCTCGATTTTTTGCACCGATGCGCACATTTCTTCAAAAATCGTCATACAATTGTCAACGGTTTTAGTGATTAAAAAACCGATCGAAAAAAATCTCCAACATAAAATCATTTAATCTATTACTTATTCTATGAGAATCATTGATTTAAAATATTTTTTCAAAATTCCAGAGTAAAGTGGAGAACTGGAAGAGGTAGGTATATTGCTGAATTTACTGTTAAAAGAAACATCACACACTATTGATGTGGCTTTTAGCAGTTTTTAGCATTTAGTTATTACTTGGGCCTACCAAATTTCTGGTAGACATTTTCAAAATTCTCTAATAAAAGAGGGTGGCGTTTCTCAAAACCCTGTAGAGCTAATGCTAAAATAATATTGAGCTAGACTGGTACTAATCAGTTCGGTAGAGACTATATTATTTTTTTTTAACTTATTAGTTACTTCTTCAGGTTACGGATTATTGTTTAGGTGATGTTAAATTTCATCCTTGTTGCAATATTCAATAATGACTGTCTAATTTACTAAATATTTAATATTATATCAGCGGCTTAACTAAAAAAATAGTAGCTGACGGATATTTTGCTTGATGTGTCTCAAAAATCTGAACATTGTCAACGCACTATGCGTTTTTCTAGTTGCATAGATGCTATATACTAGTAGTTGAAGTAATATTAGTTAAAAAATTATTTTCTGCTTTAATGAAATTTTAAAAATAAATAGAAATTTTCCCGTTTATTGAAACTTCTCGCTATTATACTTTTTGTTGTTCCTAAACGGTTCAACTTTGCCACTGAGGGCGGAGAAGATAAAGATAGCCAGGCGCCTCTAGACCGAGGGTGGAGAGGTAAGATCGGAGATTTACTATTATTGTTTTGCCAGGTATCGAACCATGGCTGTGTTGGCCTAGGATCATTGCCGTTTGTCACCTTTGATGTCCTGAGGTAGATACTTCCACCTTCGGTCCGCTACTAAATCGTCTGAGGGTGCCTTGCGATGGTTTCTAGAATTGAAAAAAGGCGGAAGTTATAATGTAGGCGGTTCAACTAAGAATATATCTTTGAAGTCCATCCCACAGAGATCGTTTTGTAGTAATGATGGGTCTTCAGCAATTCAATAATCCACCTAACCCACACATTATTCTAAAAGAATTCAACATAATCAAAAGTTTACTATTATATTTCCAATGAAAGCTTTGGCAACTGTTTCCTATCTTTTTCTAAAAAAAATATTTTCGAAAAAAGGCTAAAGTTATTATATTATTTACTAACTGGTAATATTATATTGTTGATAATATGTTAACAGGAAATATAATATCCCTGAAACATTAAAATGTTACGTAAACGAGCATGTCATTGCTTCTGATTTGCCAGTAGAATTGATATGTTAGCATATATCATATAAATTTAGATATTTTAATCACCCTTTCTCTCTTCATCTCCTTCCTGCTTTCCAACATAATATTAATGTATTTAACCTTTGATTTATTATTTAGTTACGTTCTATGGAACCATGTTACACATATAGATTGAAGCAGATCAAATGCATATTTTCTAACTACGTAATTTAAATGGTTGGA
>NW_027109698.1:1555579-1571329 GCF_000696795.3 Halyomorpha halys
TTTTTTTTTGTAATCGTTCAAAATGTTTAATTTTAACCGTAACTTTCGTTTTACTGGTTAAATCAAGAATTCTAAAACGTTTAGCCCATCCTTTAGAATATAGACTCACATTAAAATGTTTATTGGGATTTTTATTAATTTCTAAATATGTTACTATGATCTTATGAATATATTAGAAAATACATAGTTTTCGACCGATTTTGGTTTTTCCGGTGTTAAAAACATTTTCAAATAATGGAATAAACGAATAAGTATAAACATGATTTAATAAGTCGACGTAAAGATAAATTAATGCACTCTTACAATAAGCTCTCAAATATTTAAACAGTCAAATAATAAATGAATACATAAATTTATTTTAAAAATGTAAATAAATAAAACCAAAAACAAGGGTTAGAAGCCAAATGGTACAGTTGAACATTTTGAGAGTGAGAGGCTTTTTGCTACTAAACTGTACCTATATCAAATCAATGCCTTAGTATTGATAAAATTGTGAAATTTTCAATAATTATTTGGTAATTATTCTTAATTTTACTATTTTACTCACTTTTGTATAAGGGTAAATTTAGATCGAACACCGGCAGGGTTTGCATACCTTTTTAAAATGCATTACGCAGCATTTTTCATGTTGTAAGGGCTTTAACATAGGTATGATTCTAAACCAATCATGATAGACCAATTTTTTTTTTTTATTGCCTTACATTTTAAACTAATGGAAAAGTCATGTATACGTAATTTTTACAGACTGCGTGCTGTAAAGTGTATATTTTCTCTATAGCAATATTTAAGTGTTTTTAGATATTAAAATATAAATAATGATCAATAAAAAACCATAAAATATATACGAACCTAATTGAAACACAAAATAAGAAACAATACAAAAAAAAAATCAAAATAACACAAGAAAGGTAATGAAAAAATATTAATATAAAAAAATATATAAAATAAGAGAAGGGGTCAAATTTTAAGTATAATTCATTGGGGTTCGTTATTTTCATGTTTTCTATAATCCCGCGGTTTTGCGTTATTGCATATCTCTACATGTTGTGAACGTAATTAACTGTAATCATATCATCGTAAAAAGACTTTATTTCGGGAGCCCCTCAAATTTATTCATGCGTACTTCTGCTAATTACATTGGGTCCAACTATAAAATGGTGCAAAGAGGTACTCAAAAGATTGAACCACGTATGAAATAATATTCATGGAATAGCTTTAATAATATTAATGCCTCAATTGAACTGTTTTCGAGTTATAAAGTAGACTTAAAAAAAAAAAAAAACATAAAATATTTTATGATGAACAGTTATAGTTTCAAGAATGCTAAAAATAAATCAATTTGTTTATTCACGCCGTTTTCAACTTCAGGAGCTGTTTAAATATTGCTCGATTTAACTATCTTAAAGTTTCCTCTTTCCATTTTAAGCTAATATTTCAAAAGTAATATAGGATCGTCGCTCCCCGGGTGTCTTAGCGGGGCGGGTTCTGAGAGGAAGGATTGCCTTTTTTTGCATAATTCTAGCTTTAATGCATACATTTTAGATTTGAGATATTTTTTAAATTGAATTCTTTATGCCTATATATTTTTTTCTTTTCTCTTTAAAAGTAAGATAATATTATATTTTTGTGGGGCAATAATGTATATTTGGACTATCTGATCGTTTTTTTACAATTACAGTTTCGTTATTATTTAAGCTTTTTTAAATATTTCCAGTGCCACGATTCATTAACCCTTTACAAATGTTATGCGGTATAGTGTCTCTGGCGTCTGACACACCTCGAATAAAAAACTTTCAATATTTCATTAAGTAATTTAAAAATCGGTGTTTAATGATGTACTACGAAATCTTCAGCAACATGTAATGGCCGTTAACATTAATTAAATGCTTAGAAAACTTGAAGCAAAATTTTGGTCGTTTGAGGGTACGTTCATTTATTAATAGCACACTATAGGTCCAAACCACTTGGATCAAAAAAGAGCCAATACACTTCTAGCTAGTTAATAAACTATATATACGATATAAACGATATAATAAAAAAACTATTATGCGGTCTAATAAACTAAGTATTGGAAAATTAAATTAAATGAAGTTATATATTAATAAAAAATATTCAAGTAATACCACAGACCAAGAATGTATCAACCATCTTTAATCGAATAGCCAATTTTCGTAATTAGAATCAGAAGTCTGCAGTTTAAAGATATAAAGAAATTTTTGGTTGTTTTTCATAAATCCTCATTCCCAAACTAAAAACTGAAGAATATTCTTAGAATTCCGTCTCCTTCATTTCTTTAATATGCCACGTGTACATCACTGAGAGTTCTTTTACTGATGATGTCGCTATACTTTCTTTTGATATAGTTCTCTACAATCTAAAAAGCTAGTTCCACCAATAAAAGATGAAAATATATGTTTTAATATTATCTCATTTTATACTTCTATATTCTTGGAAAAATAACGGGTCAACGATTTCACATCCATAAAGCTAAAATAAAAGACATTGGAGAAGGATAGAATATGTCACCTCTTTTTATCATAAGACCAATTTATAAAATGTGCGAGGTATATTCTTTACTATTCACCAACGTATCTAATTCTAAGAATCGATAAAAAATACCACCAGAAATTTAAAATTAAATCCTGCAATATAATTTTTTAAACGCAATCTAGCTCATTTAAGTAGCTATATTTCACATGTAGTTCAAAGTATTGCTCAATGTTTGATTTTACCAGAACTCAAGGTAACAAGACAGAGGGATCTTCACGGTAAGTTATTAACAGAGCTCAGATATTTTTTGTAGTAATACTATGCAATGAAATATGCAGTAAAAACGTAAACATCAAACAAAATATTGTATAAATATGGAATAAGCTTGCTAAAATTTTCAAACATTCAATTAATATGCTTAGTAAAACTTCTTGACTATGAAAAACATTACAAGAGAGAATATAAAATATTAAATGATTTTATATGTCGTACAATATTACTGTATATAGAGATTTTTACAATTCTGACAATAACAATATGACAAATCTCTTTGTGTGATTTAGCCACATCTGTGCCAATACTTGTCAACATATTGACACCCTTCCAATCGAGTGTAATGTGTACAAGATGCAAAAGAGACAAAAACCATTATCCAGGCAGTTTATACAAACACCTGTACCAAACACTTTTAGCCCCTTATAACGAATTCTTTTTTGGCGCAGCTAATGATTACCAATGAAGAAATAAGATTCCGAAAAGGCGACGTCCCTTTTTGGAACAAGTGAGGAGCGAAGCGAACACCGAACTCACAACACAGTAATAAGAAGACGGGCTAGAGAAGAGGAAGCAGTTTGACGAAAAGTAGTCCTAAGAATGGCTTGTCAGACCTGGAACCTCATTCCTTAGAAAAAGACAACAACCACGGCGAAGACATGCCACGACATACATCATCCAAATCATTAGCTATTTAGATATAATAGGTAATAATTTATAATCTAATCAATATTTTATGGCATACCATATTTATCTGAATCAATAAGTAATTGTATAATTTCATTTCCTTGCACTCAAATGTAAATAAATACTTTGTTTCTTGATATGGTTTATATACTATTATATTACCCAATACTACTCCTTAGTATATTATATGTTTTTAATGGTAACAATATTATATAAATATAAATATATATAATTGGTAAACTGGTAAAAACAAAAAGCCTTTGAAAGAAATTCAATAATAATAGTTTTGCAGGACTCAATCTTAATTAATTAACTGAAATAATTAATTCCCTAATTAATTAATTAATTTATTTATTTTTGCATAATTGCCTACAGCTATTATTCCATTATTACCGAATGTTTTAAAAGATCATTAACATTTATAATAATCCATTTTGAGTTATTTTTTAATGATGTTACTATTATTTTTTTGATACATTATCTCCTGTGTGAATTTAAATATACATGCATGGATAAGGTTCACCAGCGTATCAATTTCTAAAAGACTTAGGATTCTGTAGAATACAAGACATCATATAATATATTTTTAGAACACAATAAAAAAAATAATAATATTTACAATTCATATCAGCATATATTATTTTGAGAAATTTCAAGTATATTCTGAATTCAAACAAAGAAAGCAAACGGATGGACACCGATTCTGAGTGACATGATACAATAATGCCTTCTAGAGAAACTATTACAGAGCAATATCTGTTGAACATAAGTAGTTTTATATCCGTTCAGAACACTCAAATGTTATAAGGAATAGACTAGAAAGCAATATTACGTGTAGGTTATAGGGAGTATGAAGCTCGCAATACAAGTTGTAATATTATCCATCAAAAGGCAATAAGTAAATATTGGTCACTTGGGATATGTTGCATTTTAATGTGATTTCCGACTCTATTCACAATACCTCTAAGAACTACTGAATGTTGAAAATGATTTCATATATAAAATATTTTATAATGTTATCTGAATTAGCTGTTGCCTTATATGTATAACCATAATCTTCTCATGTATCAATTGTAGATATACCACTTCTACTTTGGACCGATGATATATTTACGTCAGAAGTAATTTGAAATTCTATAGAGCGTAACTTATCCGGACAAATCAATTCCAGCTTTATTTTGGATACTGAAATAATCTGGATAATTGACGAAATCTTATATAGAATAAAATTGTAATTAGTAGCAGCACTGGGTAAAAAGGATAAATTTTTGTTTACATGTTTAACTATTGTTTTGTTGAAATTTGTACGAGATTAAACTTAAAAAAGTAAATAACATAAAACAGATAAATTATAAGTTATGTTAAAAAAAATATATATGTATCGCTACAACCTCTGAAAAGGTTCAGGGATGTAGTAATTTGTAAGCAATTACAGTTACTAGACCAACGTATGTACAAGGAGGTGCAATTATTAATAATATATATAAAGTATATAATAAACAAACTGCAATTTTTTACAACTTTTCCTGTCTTTTTTGAGCAGCCTCATCTCTCAAACTCCAGAACAGAAATATTTTTGACTGGTCAATAATTCCGTACTAAATTATGTCATTGATGACGTTTAAATTGTTTATTTTTATGTCACAAGTGCTTCACTGTGTATTTTATAATTTTTACCTCGCTGTTAGCTTTCTTTATCGTCTTCGATTTCTTCTCAATAACATTTCGCCTTACCATAATAATTGAAAACTTCATTCGTTTAGATCTAAAGAAAGCCAGTCTGTAACATCTTCAATATCACGTTTTTGTCCTTACGTAACTTTGTCGGCACTTGTACGAATTTTTCATCAGGTAATAAAAATTTTGTGTGGGGTACGTATTACTTACTATCAAAGTTGGAATTTTAGAGTTTCCTGAAGCGAAATTGACGAATATCATCTTTCTTCCAACCATAAATACAACAGTTTAAAAAAGAAGATAACGAAATCATGTACATTAGAATGAGATAGGAAGAGATCGTGCGGCTTTTCCGATTCAAATTTTTGTTTTCATTTTTTTTCTTAATTTATTTATCAAATTGTTTATTATTTATTACTATATTATTTGTTATTTCTAACAATAGAGACTAGTTGTTTATTTCCAATTAGCAAAATAAAGATTCTTTGGAGGAAGATATATATATATTTTTTTTTGTGTGTTTAATTATTTTAAAGCACCAACCACTTTTTGGCTCTACCATTGTACGGTGGGAGGGTACGATTAGATTGAAATTTGAAACTATTGCAACATGGGAACATGTAGTAAAATTTGATTAAATTTTATGCTAGAGCTTGGAATGATGTAGAAACTGCTGACTTCGAAAAGATTGGCGAGACCCCGAACCTATGGAAGAAGATGCTGCGGGAGGATTCCATTGAGGAATGGAACAGAAGGTGGCAGGCGAGTCAGAAGGGTGCTACTCTGAGAAAATTCTTTCCTACCGTCCATTCAAGACTAAGAGCGTGTTCTAAGACTAAGGGTGGGTGCTCCCAGATAATTTAGTCTCGCAGATCCTAACAGGACGCAGATCCTAACAGGATTCCGGGGAAAGGTGCAAAGTTTTGGGAAGAACATAGACCCCCGGTGCCCTACGTGTGGAGTCCCTGAAACTACGGTGCATATAGTGTTGGATTGCACCGCCATGGAAGGACACAGTGCCAGGTTGCTTAGAAAAACCGGAATATTCGCCCTCGCCGAGTCGGACTTTCCTCGTCAGATAGAGGAGGAGAATTATTCCTTCTTCAGAGAATTCACCTGCGGGTGGAAGGAGGTGGTCGGTCCGACACACTTTATGTTAGAAAGGGCTCGACCACCCGGAATTGGCGTGCCACCAAGACAAGAAGATGTAGGTGAAGAAGCAGACACAGAATGAAGACCAGGGCCTTGTTTCATAATAAAGTACAAACTAATACTATTAGTATTGTAGATTTATCTTAATTCAATTACACATACTTGTACAATAGTAACTTGTCCTTTAGTATTTTTTAATTTCTGTAATATCACTCATAGTCATCCCTATCATGAAAAAAATAAGTATTAATATTATTATCATAGTAGTTTCTACACTTGTACTATGAACTAATACTATTAGCTTTCATTATGAAACAGGGCCCTAAAGGGCTGGGCCAGGCTGCGTGGTGGAGGAGGCGCCCGGACGAATGCAGTGGATTTTGTCTCATTTGTCTCCATTCTAATTTATTCCTCTGCTTAAGGGGGGGGGGTGATCAAAATGATCGACAGGGACTCCGCGATATGGAATTCTTTCAGGAGTCGCTACGTGTTAGCTGCCTATCGGCCAGTTCGTTACCCGCTATTCCGCTGTGTCCAGGGACCCAGGTGAAAAACACTGAAATACTGTTTCTGTTGGCGGACTGTAATGTGATATATGTTTTGGGTTAGTGGTTTAGTTGAAAAATATTTCTTAAGCTAATTAGGATTGACAATGAATCTGAACATGACCAGTTTTTGTTTTGTGGGGAGAAAACAAACATTTTGTAGGCTTTTGTTGATTGCAACCATTTTAGCTGTATAAGTACTACATATCATCGAAAAAGAGAATAGATTCTGATGTTCATTGCACACAATCGAGGCCCCAACACCCAAGTAATTTTTGGAGTCGTCGGTATAAAGGAATACCGTGTCACCTAATTTGTCTTGCAGTCTAATAAACTCATATTTATACCGATATAACAATAATGGTAAGCTAGTACTACACTATTGGTACAATAATGGTATGCTAGCACCACACTACTGGTACAATAATGCGAGACGTAGTTTTTTGGAATTCCAAACGTTTGATTTGATTGAAATCTCGTTATAAAAATACTTTCGCTTACTGTTTATTTCCATTACATTCGATACACTGGTATGTGAAAGAGAATATTAGAATTAACGTTGAATAGCCGAGACACCATGACTTGTTAGTTCTTTGATAATTATTTGAAAAACTAAGACTCGAGTTTTCAACTAGGTATAATTTTTGAACTCGGAAAAATGTTTCAAACCGTTTCCAATTTTTAAAAAAAGTCATTATTATGTAATTATGAAAAATACATAATAGGTTGAGACATTCTTATTAATTCTAGAAATAACATGTATAAATGTTTACATGCATTTTAGACAAGTTACTCTGTAAAATTCTCTATATGAGATTTGAATGAAAACAAAAATAATAAATAGGATAACACATCTAATTAATGGCCAGATTTACAAAAAAAGTCTGTTTTGCATTCATCGTGCTAACCATGCCGTGACAAGACATAACGATTACATGTTCCGTTTGAGTACCTCTTCAACGTTCCGCTCAGTGTACACGATATGGTACGCGCTGAGTATTGACGTGCTTCGTGGACTATGTAAATAGCTCTAAGTGATTCTTACCGCTAAACAACCGTCTGCTACAAAAGACTGAACACCAATTTGCCACTATTATCTTGTAAAGTGAACTTCTAATCATTACACAGTTCCAACAATCTGATTTGTTACCCCATGATAAACTAATTAAGATTGACTAAGATAATAATCTGTTTCAAGAAAGGGACAAATGGTTCATTAATTGGTCACAACAAGAGTTAATTTGATTTTGTGTATTTATTTTTATTTTAATTCGATCACAATAAAATACCGATAGGACGTACACAATGCTGATTGTATTATTAATCATTTTCTCAAAATACTTAAAACTAATGTTATAACCCAACATTAACCTTCTGCTTCTTAGTTTATCCTTCGTATTGCCATAAGGGAATATAGTGCCATGAGGGGAAACAGAAGAGAAGAAGTGGTTGTTGCAAGAGTAAGAATAGGACATTCCAAATTAACACTCTTCCACTTAATAACAAAAGAGGACCAACCTATACGGCAAACCTGTCAGTTCCCATTATCGATAATGCATATAATTGAAGAATGCTCATCATTTCGTCAAGCCTTCGAAAAAAATAAAATTCCTCGTACAAGAGAATTGGTCCTTGAAGACTCAGCAGAATCCATAGACAAAATAATAAAATTTCTGAAAGAAACTCAACTTTATAATAAAATATAATCCACCAATATCGACCAGTGTAAAAAGGAAATAGTCTACATTCAACTATCAAATGTCAAATACAAGAAGATAAATAAAATAAAAAGGGTGTAATAACCTAAATGTTGATCGCCCTGAATAAAAATCTAATCTAATCTAATCCTTCGTATTTATCGATTCTCTAGGCTTATGCTCATCTTAAAACAATGGAGAGAAGAAAAATGGGGAATTACTTTAAGGAACTCATCAGTCAGTATCTCAAGATAAGAAGAAAATGAGGTTGTGTCGTGTTTCAAGCATCTATCCATCAGTACGCCTCTACACAATCATGAATCCCAGAGTAGGTGCAAGGCCGAATTTACGCAAGAAGATTAGGCACGGTCCTTGGACATAGAAGTTACTTAAAATTTAATTCTAGTTTCTATATCCTTATTAAAAAAAAATTAATTCAGTAATAATAAAATAAGTAGATTCTAATTTGAAGGAAATTTATGATTTTTTTTTCTTTCTGGGCGATTAAATAACCTTCCTAACTTAAATCGTTATTTTTAATTCGGCGTTAATAAAATTATCCTTTCGACGTTTCAGACGGTCAGTCTGTCTTCTGGTGGTACTTGTAGTTTCAAAGTGTAGTTATATATAACGTCAGTGACGTGACGACCGTGCAGTTGTGGGCCTAGTTCCCAGAGCGCCCGGTTTGAAAGGTTCGATTCCCACCCAATTTTTAATTCTTGGCGGTCCTGAGAAATGAATCTTGACACTATCACCTTATATATTACGCGGCGGCAATAAAACGCCTGGGGTTGGAAAAAAGGACCACTAGGTCTACTTGTTACCCCCAACAGATACCAATACGAAATACATATATGCTTGAAAAATGACCAAATTTTAGCATCTTTACTACTAACTTTTTTACAATAGATAATTTTGCATATTTTTTCCATTGTTATTTTATCTTACATTGTTTCTTTTCTTAAATGTTTTTTTCATTGATAACCTTAATTAGTCATCTAAAGGGCATTTTTTGTGTAATTTTCAATCGAAAGTTTGTCATTTTTTTAAACTGTAACCACACACATATAAACTTAAAACACTTACTACTAATACTTACATTATTACCACTACATTATTATTTATTTCATAGTTAATTCTTTATCAAAAATGTACCTAATAACAAATGTTCCTCACTTACTTATTGGAGATCAGTAAATGTTTATTTAGTTTCTTTATTTTCTATTCTATTTATGTTTTTTTGGTAATATTGTTAAATGAGTTTTTAGAAATATGGTTTATTAATTATATCTGTCCATCTATATTATGTAAATATATACTTAATTTTATGAACCTCATTATAAATTGTGGTAGGTTTAGTAGGATTCAATTAAGTTTTTGGATGTGATTATTACTGATGGACCTTCAGTTTGATTTTTACCTTTTTTTCTTATTACACTGTTATATCATTAGCCATTGTCTATTGTTTTAAAGTAATTAAATACTCCTCAGGGTCCTCTCGAAAATTTAATTTCATTTTGATACTACGAATTTCTTAATAGTTGCGCATGTCAGAGGGTTACATTTTAATTTTATTATTATATTTTCAGTAATGGCCTCACTACGGGGGACAGCCTGCTCTGCCGATGTGTAACAGCTGATTAGAGCCTTATGATGGCCCCAATAATGGCGCCCAATTAAGGCGGAAGTCTTAGAGCTGATTGGTCCACTAAATCGCTGTTAATTGCCATTCGAAACAATACCACTCCTGTTTCGCCTCCTTCCTTTTATTGCCATTTTATCCTGATTGTCTTAGTTTTTTTCTTATTTTGTTAATTGGCTAATTCTGAAGGCTCCCAAGTGTTTTACTGGCTGTTTAATTTTGAATAGTGATAAATATATTTTTTTATTATTTATGTATAAATATATAATATGTTTAAATATTTTTATTTCGAGTGAATTCTGTTATCTGTTTGAAATATCAATGCCGAACCCGTATTTAGTGTCTGTCTAAAAATGTGGTTAAAGTAGAGCTGATTACTCTGAAATCAACCTTACATAGGTCCCTATACAAATAGTTCATAGAAATACGTGACTTGTTTTTCATAAAATTGTATTCATTATATCAATTATTATGAAGATAAACTATACGTTTATTAAGACCTATACGTTTTACGTTTTAAAACAACTAGTATAAAATTTATACCAAATTGAATTATTAAAAAAATAATTATTTTCAGACAGAAAGTCGCAGGACGAAAAACGTTATTAAAAATTTTTCAAAGTAGAGTAAATTTTCTTTAATTTGAGACGTGATAGACCTCTTTAAGTTCAATCTTGTTTAAGGCGAAGTTTTTTAAAAAATAACGAGAAATCAAAATTTAGTGGAATTTCTTCACATAAAAAACATACAACTACAAAATTGATAATCATAATAAACTACTCTATGCTGCATTTAAATGCATGAGTGTTAATAGACATTTGCAAGTTTAACGGTTTCTGAGATATAGTTTTTGAAAAAAAACATACTGATTTTTATTTATTTATGATTATTTATATCTTATGTTTTATTTAGTGTAATATAAGATTCTTTTTCCTACGTGGACTCCTAGAATAACACCTTTTTATAGTTAGTGTATTCCACCTAATCCCTTGTACAGCTTTGCAACACTATGAACACAACTGCAACTGCTCAACATCGAATTAGGTAGATTTGTTTCGGTAAGTTGATTAAAATGTAAGCATGCCATTCAGAAACGAACAACGTAAAATAAATTAAAATCGTTTTGGCCGCCACGTTGTTTTCTGAGGATAGTAAACTAAGAAAAACGTTAGATAAAAAATATATACCAATTTCAGATATATTTTCATCGAATTGAATATAAAGAATTTTGAGATATCACAGAATATGTTCTTCCTTAGCTCTCCGATTCATTAGCCTAATAAATAATCGATTTATTTTAAAGAATATTTTTGTTTTTTTTCATAAAACTAATTAACTTTCAACTTTCTCATCTCTTTTATACTTCAATAACCTAATTTTCTAATTTCTCTTTAATCGTGTTTTTTATTTTCTAAGACAATGAGAAAGAGCACAACGGTCAGACACTTTTTTAAAACTAGATGGAAGTAACTGTGGCCAGGAAGTATTTGTCATTGGCGCCCAATTAACTAGAAACCGCTAACCTATTTTCTCACTTCTAAGATTCATCGTGATTCTTCCATCTCATTTCTTTTTCTCAAAATCATTTCTTTGTTACTACTTCTTTTTTGAATTGTTTTCTGTGTTATTTTTTTTATATAAATACTCCATTTTTCAGAGATTTCGTATTATTAATGCTCATTCTAAGATATGAGATTTACTTTATATTTTCAATTGAAAATTTTGAGGTTCTGTTATAAATGATGTTTGTAAGTGGAAAAAGAGAAGATTATTTGTGTGAAAAAGTTTTAAATTTAATACATAAAAAGATATATATATGACATGGGCAATTAGCCTGCAGAAAAGATTTTAAAGAAAATGACATCAATGTTTAAGGTTTTCTCCTTGAAAATGGCCTGAGGACCGAAACGTTGGAGAGTTTCTGAAAAAGTTAAGAGTATATTGATCAAAATTAAGTGTAACTAAAACCAGATACAACTGTTCTTATATTTAAAACAATTCTCAGGGCACAGCTGATGTACGGCTGTGAAGTCTGGGGAGCGACACCCTTTACGAAAAGGAAAAAAAAACCACAATATCTTCAAAATAAAGTCCTAAGAATCGCAGTTATTGCTCCTTTCATAAGAAATAGCCAATTGCATCGCGAATTACAGATGGAGTCAATAGAGGTTATTAGTCAATGGAGTCAATAGAGAATTACATCAAAAAACGTATTTGAAGAATGTAATTTATATTACATGAACTTACGTAGATTGGGAGTAGGACCGAGTGTTTTGGATGCCCTGAATGATGACCAAAAAAACATAGAAATGGTTTTAATTTTCTTAAAAAGGAATAATCTTTTGAATAAGATCTAAACCCAATAGTTTGTCGTATGTATTAAAAAAATCTAAAATAAGTAATTATTCAAACTTATTAAGCAATTAAAGAATCCCAAATCTTGAAATAGAATTATAAAGTGAGAAACGTGGGCATTGGTGACCTCAGGGTTTTACGCCCAAAAGGCCCAACCAACAACAACATCAAAAAACGGTTCATGAAGTTCCACTCCCTGTTGCCGACAGTTAAAGGAGCAGTGACCTACAACCTGGGAAATCCAACCTCATTCCGAAGATTGAAGCCCAGACTGCTACAGGACATTCTGTTATAAATTTTATTAAATATAAAATGAATTCATAGTCACACTACCTCTATTTTACTTATTATTATTTAATCATTTTTTTCTCTCTTTTCTTCTCTCGACCCTTTTTCAAATTAACTTGTTTCTTTTTACTATTAGAGGGAAATTGTTTGTTTTATTTAAGTGTACCAATATCATTATTTTTTGTTATTAATTTTACTTTCCTCTTTTATTAAGAAACATTATTCTTATCTATTAATTGTATTATTATTTTTTTCTTTTAATAATAACATTGTATATAGTTAGGGGTGTCTTTTGTACGAGACTATATCCCCATAATCAACTGTTAAAAAAAACATACATAATATAACGGTTATATGAACCATTCAAGCCCAACCAGGCCGATCTGGTATAAAATAAAATATAAAAATTATGTGTATTAATAATTAAATAAACCACTCTCAAACAGTCATTATAATAAGTTATTAATCTAATTATGGGTTATTTTCTTTACCATTATATGAAATATAGTAAGGAGAAGCATATTAAGGAAAAAAATTGTAATCCAAGTTTTTAACACACCTTAGTATAAATATTCAAGTCTCGCAAAATAGACTGTGTATGTTAACAGCCTGGCTCAAAAACGAAAAAGTTTATATAAAATCTTAGTTATATAAGATATATCCTGTTCAACAGTGTAACTTCTCAAAAAATGGTTATTTTGAGATATGTATGCAATCTTAGCAATAAAGGTAAGATTTATACTGTTCAAAACTGTAATATCTCAAAATATTTTTTTACTCAGATTTTGACATATGTTTTACTATGATTCTGTATAATATACTAGGGACCATCAGACCAACACAGAAGCTTTGTTGAGTAGTGCGTATGAAAATTTCTTTTCATTATGTTGGCAATTTTTTTTCATTCCTTGCAAAACAGGAAGCTTCTGTGGTGAGAGAGTAAACAATTAACAATTTTAATTTCTAAATTGTCTATAATTAACTATCTGAACATCTTTCTTCGGAGTCATATCCAATATGTAGGCACTTTTTTCTATGCCTCTACTTTGGCTGTAAACAAAATGGATACAAGTGGATTACTCGATCTTTTTTTTTTGGCCAAGACTCCCAATGTCTAATATTGCCTAACCCTGGTTAGGGGGTTAAAGTGTTTAATTTTGTGGGACTGCCACTCAATGAAAAAAGTCAATTCCCCTGGCAGGATTCGAACCGGCACTGCTAAAAAACGTCAAATTGATAAGACTGCTTCTTATCCACTGAGCTACTTGATCTTTTTAATTTCATATCTAATATGTTCTCTTAAAGATAGATATGCAGCGCTCTATAGTGGTTCAGAATAGAACCATCGTGTTCGCTGATTTAAAATTCTTACAGTATGAATAAACAAATTGTGTTGATTATTATATATTAGCTGCAAAACGTGTAATCACGAGGTTTGGCGGTCAGTTAGGATGCCCGGCTGACGATGTAGGGAGGTAGAAAGAAGAGCCCAGTTTTATAGAGCTCTTTAAGCTTCCTGAGGGACCTCATCGACATCTCGGTCCGTCCCGAGGGATCCCAGTGCTGAATCCACCTTTAGCAAAATTGCCACCTTTCCCGACCTTTGCCCTACTAAATTCTAATCTTTTGGAAAGGTTCTTTTCTGAGAATAGTGATTACATGAGTTAATGGCTTTTTTATTTATTTAGCTACTTTGATAAAACAGGGTGAACATAGTATGCCACTCTTATATATGTATGAATATAATAAATTACATGCTTATAAAAATTTATATTGAAAATGGATATTAAACTCTTCTATAGAATTACTTGGTAAAAGTAATTACAACATGAGATAAATTGTTTACTGTTTATTATAATATAAACGTTAATGTTTTCGTTAAAAAAAAAAAAAAAATTATATACTATCAGTTAATCATTTTATTCAAATCCAAATTACATGCTTATAAAAATTTATATTGAAAATGGATATTAAACTCTTCTATAGAATTACTTAGTAAAAGTAATTACCATATGGGATAAATTGTTTACTGTTTATTATAATCGTTAATGTTTTTGAAAAAAAAAAATATATACTATCAGTTAATCATGTTATTCAAATTCAAATTCAAATTACAGAACAATCAGAAGCTAGAAGACCCATAAACGTTCAGAATTTTTATAACTAGTTAGTAATAAGACTTCTAATGTCATAATTAAAGGAAGTCAACTTCACGATTAATATAAGTTATAAAATTATTCTTTTTCGTTAATAATTGTGCGGTCATTCTCAAACCCGAATAAGGACAACTAATTTACTACTGGCATAAAGAAAAAAGGGTGAGACCCCCCTCCAATAAAAAAACCTCAAGCCAGCAAATTCCTCTTGTTATATGGCAAATTCTAGGTTTAGTGTAAGTACAAAAAACAAGCTAAAAAATACAAAAATACAAAAACGATGTGAGTTTCATCATCCATTTTATGCCTTGGATAATAGAAAGAATTTAGTGAAATAATATTAGAAAAACCTCCTTCAAAGGAACTTTCAGTAGATAATGTTATAATCAGAGACAGATAGGTGGTTATGGAAAATATAGATATACTTAAAAAGAGTCAAATTTTTAATTTAAAGAAAAAACATCTTAATTATATTTAAATTTTTTTCAATGAATAACATTTTCGTCTCTCTCTACAAGCATCAAAGCATACAAGGTTTTTGGCCCTACTACACGTAAGAAATAAAAATATTAAATCTTAAAATATTCTGATTAACGAATGTATATCTACCTTGTAAAGCTATGTATAATGCGTATGGCCCTATATGCAGCCGAACATCGAAAGAAAAATAGAAGACAGATTGCAATCGATCGTAAATTCAACAATAAGATGTGTGGTAACTGGAAGTATTTGCCAAGATTATAATTTTTAAACATGCATTATCTATTATTGCTTTCAAGGTTCATGTA
>NW_027109698.1:1571944-1577360 GCF_000696795.3 Halyomorpha halys
TTATTAAAAAAATATACAGTTTTATTTATCTTAATTAAATATCTGTTTCTATATTTTTCTTCTTTTTTTTTAGACCATTAAAAATTGAAATTTATTTTAAACAGAATCTACGCTAGCCATTTTTGAGTCCCATTGAAAAGAAAAATATTGATTTTTGCCAAATATTGAAGATTATTTTTTTTTTCATATTAGATTTGTTTATATAATTTTAGAGTTTAAAACATAAAAACCCTTTCTTTCCGTTCTGTTTACTATATTTGAAGAATCGGGATATTGAACGTTGATTAAAGGTTTTCCATTTTTAGCTATTTTTTTCAATGTTGCTCGATTTAACTAATTTTTTTAATTAAACTCTTTTGGTTTTAAATATATGTTTTGAAGTTAAGATAAGGCCGTTCCTTACTCAAGGCTTAGGGGGCGGGTTGTCTGGGAAGCTTCTATTCTATTCTATTTTTGATGTTATAATCTCAAGTCAGATTGCTTATGATCTCAGGTTAGTTTGCTTGGATTTGAAATTAAAACCTTCTCCGATCAGGGTTTTGATAAGAAAATATCTGTCTAATATAATTAACAAAATATTAATCCGGGTTGGAAAAAAATTTGCAATGTATTATGTAGATACTATTGAACTGATACCTAGAACAGTGATCTGAAACTTATGACTTTTATCCTATTTCCATTATTGCTGTATTATTTATCTCATTCTTGCTGCTTGTCTCTCTTTCTAAGATAAATTTAATAAAGAGTTACAGTTAAAAAAAATAATTAAATGACTATCAAATGTATTTAAAAAAATAATCATTTTCAGTTGCCTGGAATATACAGGATACCATGAAAGAATCAAATTTCTTAGGCTAAAAAACTTTGCTTAAAGAATTACCATACGTTTAGACCGTGGTTATTTTATGGTATTTATTTTTATTTACTTATTTTTTTGGATACTTATACCAAGTTTTCTATTTTTCTTTTACTATTCAACTGAAACTTAATACTAATCTCTATAAAATTAATTAAATAGTAAATAGAAGGGAAGAGTTTTCAACTTCAACTACAATCGAACAGGTTTGGACTTAAGAATAATGGAGAGAAACGAATTCTAGAACACATAGAAGTAATTAAAAAGTATCACACTAAGGGGTCGTATTCTTTTGTTTATTATTCTGTAATCCTAATATATTTTATTATTTTTTTTAAATTAACTCTTCATTACTGTTTATAAAGAATATTTTGCTGATAATCGAAATCATTTCTTATTATTGGGATCATATCGAAATATACAGAAAAGATATTAAAATTAAATTATATGACTGTCCTGTGAATAACATTGAAATCTGAAAGTTGCATTGTGAAAATAATTTAAAAAATGTAAATATATCTGGAGGGTTTTATACATGTACCATGTCCGTATCGGAGTTTTTTCATCGTGTTTTATGAATAAATTTATAAAATTGACAGAGCTATAATTTTTTTTTTTTAATTTTCTTCTTTTACTAACTATGAGCTTTAATAATAAAAACTCTAGCAGAAGGCTTTAAAAATGTGTTTGATATAAATACGGAGTCTCCACTGCTATGGTATGGAAGAATAGAATTTAAAAAAATTATATTTGATTAATGTTATACATTAACTTTACAAATTTTAATTATTTTGAAATAATCTAGTAGTGAGAAATGTTGTTATAGGAAAATACGCCGTTTAACAACCCTATGTTAATCGGAAAATTATAAAATAGTAAATATAAAGAAGTGTTGTTAAAAAAAAAAAAATAAAAAATAAATAATGTGTACTCTAATGAAAACACAATGCAGTGATAGTGACATTGATGTCTTGAGAATATATCAGTAAGTATCTCATTCATATTAAATTGAGTAATTTGTTGTAGAGCTATATCACGGCCTAAGAGCGAAGATGAAGGGACCCACTTATTCAATTGTCACCAAAATGCTTTCGGTTCGTTTTGTAAGCTGTAGAGAGCGCTTGTACACAATATAACAACTACCCAAAGAATAGCAGTTATCATTTTAAATGTGTTATAACACTCATGTACATATATACATTCATATAATACATATACATTCATATAGAAGGTGGGAATGCGCTGGAGAAAGGACCCACACAAATAGTAACAATATATACAGAATGCCTTTCATGCAACAATATATAACGAATTTATTGTAAAAATGTTGTTATAATTGTTCGTTTGGTATCAGACCTTAATTTAACTTTTTCACAGTTGAAGTATTGAGGTTAAGATTACTTAATAAAACTATCATTATATTTTAATTCATATGTACAAAATTAGATTAAGCAGAGATTTAAAGGAGTCAGAAATGTTACTTTTATTTTTTAGTAGCTAACCTTAGACTAAGGACTTCATTTATTTTCAAGAAAAAACTATAATTCTTCTCAATCCTGTTTATTTCTTTGTTTTCAATGACGTTCCAGATAAACTCTCCATTATCCAGTCTGTCTATAAATTATGACTACATCAAAAGTTCATTATTATCAACCCGTGTATATACTGTTGTATTTTAATTATTTATAATTTCAATAATATAGTGTGCATTGAAAAAATAACTATATAAATATAGGAAATTTTGTAAAATTTGTAAGCATTTATCTTGCTTATATAACGTTAATTTTTTTAATGTTGTCAACATAATGTTAAATTATCTTTTTAAGTCTGATTTGGATCAAGTTTGATTATTACTTCAATATTTTAAAAAATAAGCACAGCCCAACTTGTAAATAACAGACAGAAGTATATGGACAATCTACAAGAAAATAGTTATAATTAAATATTCAGCCAGTATATTTTAAATAATACTTTTTGTTAAATGTTATAGTTACAAAAGTATCAATTATAGGACAATTGGCAATGATATGTTTTAAAAATAGGATAAATTCCTTAAAATTAAGAGGATATTAGATCAAATAAGAAAAGTAAAAACATAAATTTACGAATAATTGGCTTTTTTCAATTTTTAAGTTATTATAATAATTATAATCAATATTATAATTTCATCAATATACATAATGATTAAAACTCTAAAAGTAGATATAAAAATTGATAATATTAAACTACTTCTAATATGTGATACATTGTAGATGAGCTGAATAATAGTTTGTACGAAATGACTTCCAAAATATTAAAAGAAACATAACTGAGAATTATTGAGAGATTTTTTTTTTTTTTTTATAAAATAAATAAATTATAATTTATTTGATTGGTTTTTAACATAAGAGTTCGATAGGCCTTTATTATTATATAGTTATAGTTGGTTTTCTACTACTTTTTTTTAATACAATTTTTATTGTCGTAAATTGTGGTTACTAACATCGAATAAGATATTTTCGATCCTTCCTTTGTATTATCTAAAATAGTAAGAGGGAAATATCTAAAGGACAGAGAGGTAAGAGTGCCTGTTATCGAAGGTGTGCATGAATCCCTTTTGTGAAAAGTTGTTTTCTATGGAACTGTGTAAGACGTAAACTAGAGGTATTACATCAAGAGTGTTTTAAAAAAAATCGTTGTTTCGTTTTATCTGAATATACTTTTGATATTGACTAGGCCGTTAGTTTTTTGTTTATTACTTGAGTACCTTTATTTTTTTTTTTAAATAATTATTAATATCTCCTTGTTGTTAATTATAATAATACAATATGATAATGAAGTATATATAATATTTGTAACAATTCGAAAATTGATTAAAGAAAAAAAATAAAACTTTTTTTCTCAGGTTTAAAACGAATTTCCGAAAATAATAATAGTATATTGGAGGTGGGTTATCTTCTTGATTATTTTGCTTGTCCAGAAGGCTTCGACAAATGCGTATTCTGTTTATAAAGGTAAGATAGTTGACAAGGAAGATGACTAGATAGGATGAGACTAACGGGGTGACACCCATTATATATGTATATATATATATAATACGGATTATATCCGCATTATTATTAATCCGTATTATATATATATATATTTATCAATAAAGAGGATATAAAAAAAAACTATTTAATCGCTGAACACAGAAAATGAAAGGACATTGATCAACAGCCTCACGAAGTTAAGCAACGTCGGGCGTGGTTAGTACTTGGATAGGATAAATAGGAGTTGTTCAAGACCCTTATTTATAGGCCTAGTGCATACGGCTGTGACCGAAAAGCGATTTTATTTATTTACTTAAAGTAGTTTCGTGCGTTATTATAGCATCGTTTATTTATTTTTTTCGACATTGCTTAGTAGAATATATAAAAATTAATAATATGTACAAATAATAATATGCTTTTTATAAAATATAATAATATATAAATTTGAGAGCTTCGGTGAGGCTCTAAGTGCTGCCCTCGGGTGGATCGTAGCCAAACTTCTTGCTCCCCTCTCTACAGTATCATAGACGGATAATATACAGTTTCGAAACTAAACATTTGAGAAATGTTTATAACTAAAATAAGGTTATAGATTTTGGCATAGATAATAATAGTGAACAACAATTTACATTGAGTGCTACTACAACTGGATAAATATATCCTTAAGCCATAAATGTGAAGTTTTGATTTTCACAATATAGGACAAATGGAGTGTTATTGTAGTCGTATATTTTATTTTAACCCAGTTCTCTGGGTCGTGTAACTTGAATTTGAAGTTAGCTGACAGATATTTTTCTGGAATCTTTCTTTCAAAAAACTTCAATATTTAGTCATTTTTCATTTAAATCACGGAAACTATTTTTTTTTATAAGACTAAACTTTACAAGGTTAAAGTAGAAAGAATTCACTACATCTTATTTTGCACAATGTTTTTATACGATCGACTTCCAGCACTGTAACAGGTGGAAACATGTGATTTATAGCTCCTTACAACTTCCATGGAAACTACCTGGATCGTAGGATCTAGTTATGGACCTCGGTTGGTCAAAACCAGATCTCAGTTCATTGTTGCTTGTCTTACTACTTACTTGTCAGTACCGCTGGAGTGCATCATGCGTTGCTACTATAACGCTTAGTATTACGATGTCCCCGCCTTCTCTAAGTACTATATTTTCATTCTAATGAACCATGATCCTTTATCAGAATAAAGAAAGGGGACTTGTCAATTACAAGAAACTCGTGGTTAAATTTAAAAGGTACAGAAATCTATTTGAATTGAGTGGGGATGATTTTCATTAAGCAGTGTAAAGACAAATTAACGATTATTTCCTTTCCTTTTGATCCTAACGGGCTTTTATTTCAATATACATAGACCTTCTTATTCTGTACAAATTAAATTTTGAACAAAAATTATGAGAAATATTTAGTGTCCTTTTTTTTTTTTCCTGAGTCTATTTTAGTGCATTTGTTGCAATTACAATCTTTGCATCTGCCATGATTCACTGCTAATGCGATTACTAAAATTAAATATTATAATATTTTATAATTA
>NW_027109698.1:1577505-1585569 GCF_000696795.3 Halyomorpha halys
TTCTGAAGCCCAAACTCGTGTTAGCCGACGTCGCACTTGTCCGACTGGGTCTAGAAAATAATGGAAGTTGTGATAGGGGCTCCGAGTGGAGCTGGTTAGACGTGCTCCCAACCCGTCATTACTATTTCTCTATTTGGTATTTTTATATCAACTGTACGCCCGTGTTTCGGCCCTCCTTAAATTTTCAGACTGCCTCAGAAGTCTCAAAATTACCAACTTCCATTATTCATTTCCTACTCTCCATAACGAAATGAATCCATAAACGTTTCTTGTTATGAAACTTTGTTCGAAGCGTAATCACTAAGACAATTCTACTTTAGGAGATTAAAAATCTTATAGTCTTATAACCAGTTACAGAATGGTTATAATTTCTTTAAATTATTTTATATTCGTGGAGGATATTTACGACCATTTTTTTCTGATTTATTAAATTCACCTGTAAATTGATCTCGGTGCTTGACATATATCAGCATCATAGTCGTAAGGGTGCGACGGGAGTGGCCTATACTAGACAGAACTAAAGATTATTTTTCTTGACCTATCTCAAAGTTGAGATCATAATACCATCATAACGTTATCTGAACCTTGTTCCAATTTACCTAGTGTTTCAGTATATTACATTTATTTTCGGCATACTCGTTCGCTTCAGTTGGCTATACAACTGAAGCAAACGAGTATATTTTTTATGAATCTATGAAAATTAACTGTAATGAATCATAAATCATAAATTATGTATTTGAGTGGCTTAGATAATGTAAAAACATTTTATGTATAATAAATTTTTATTAATTTTGTATAGAATCATTTTCTCAGAAATAAAACTTTCCGAGATATAAAGAAAAACGCGTATGAAATTTCAAAATTTTGACGAAATTTGTCAATATGTAATATAAATTCCATAATTAGTACGCCACAAAAGTTTCATTTTTTCTATTTTTTGTTCTTGTTTGTTAGGACTATAGCTGGTTGTGAGGTTTTAAGTATTGTGTACCCTAAACTGAGAATATATCAGAGGAATTAGTACATTAACTTTAAAAACAGTAAAGGTGGTGGATAGTACTAGGAAGGTATCATAAATTTTTGTAAAGGTTTCAATTCAAAATGATACCAATGGGCCAAATGTATATGATAATATTATCGCTCCTGTTGATACAAGGATGTTCCATAACTTGATGAGTATTTTAGTACTAATCATAAAAAGTGACCGGTATAGAGTACTTGGGACTTCAAAATTACGTGAAAGTTTCGCGTTATAGGTATAACTTGGTGTGAATTTTGGTGCTAATTATAAATCAATAATCAAAACTGTTGAAGTCTACATTACATTTGTACATTGTACATTTGTGCAGGAGGGGGAGAGGGAAGGTGAATATCCTCTGTTCGCCTAACGGCGAGCCAACGCTGATTTTACAAATTATATGACTGTTCATTTAATTGTAGTACTCGTTGCTCTTTTATTAGTCCATCTTGTTTGTAAAATAAAATATTTCATGATGATCATATATAAAATCAGATATTACTTTGTGATCATATGTAAAATTAAATATTATATTGTGATCATATGTCAAATTAAATATTACATTCTGATCACATGTAATATTAAATATTAGATTGTGGTAATATGTAAAATTAAATATTACATTGTGATGGTATGTAAAATTAAATATTACATTGTGATGGTATGTAAAATAAAATATTACACGTCGATCACTAAAACCTTTTTTATGTAATACAGAGATGTATTTGTTAGCCAATGTACACAGTTTTAACACTATGGTTTAGATTTTTTTTATTTGAAGTGGTTCAGAATCCTCTTAACTATAGCTGAGAACCATCTGGGAGATTCATTAGTGGTTGAGTAGGTGAAGGTAAGGGAGGAGGCCCCAGAGGCAAAATAGCAGAGGCCGTTACTGGAGAAAGATCAATTGCTTTCAGCACCAAATGGTTTTCCTCTTTACATTGCCTTCTCGTAATATTTGATGATGAATTTCTAGCTGTGTGGTAACTAGGTCGAGGATGGCGATGAATGAAACGAACGAAATTCTTTTTTTTTAATTTAATTTTAATTTTATTTATTTTGCCTCATCTTATACAGCTTTTGATCAAATTTAGTTTTAAAAAAAATTACAGCACTTGTGATTGTTTTTTTTTTCAGAACGATCACATTAAACATGTAATCACTAATTCTATCAAGGGTATAAGCAGCTAGTATATATCCTAATTTACATACCCTATCTTGATTCCACTAATAGTGATTTCCAACTCGTCATATTGTTGGTTACTTAACCCACTCGTGATGATAGTGGTGTTTTTGATGAGTTAACTCTTTAAAAACCAAAGACTATTGTCTTAATTTGGTTTTCATTTTTCTTCATCTTCATTGTGCCTTTTTAAAAGGTATAACTTGGTGTGAATTTTGGTGCTAATTATAAATCAATAATCAAAACTGTTGAAGTCTACATTACATTTGTACATACAGGAGGGGGAGAGGGGAGGTGAATACCCCCTGTTCGCCTAACGGCGAGCCAACGCTGATTTTACAAATTATAATACCGTTCATTTAATTGTAGTACTCGTTGCTCTTTTATTAGTCCACCTTATATGTAAAATAAGATATTACATGATTATCATATATAAAATCAGATATTACTTTGTTATCATATGTAAAATTAAATATTATATTGTGATCATATGTAAAAATAAATATTACATTGTGATCATATGTAAAATTAAATATTACATTGTGATTATATGTAAAATTAAATATTACATTGTGATGGTATGCAAAATAAAATATTACACGTCGATCACTAAAACCTTTTTTATGTAATACAGAGATGTATTTGTTAGCCAATGTACACAGTTTTAACACTATGCTTTAGATTTTTTTTATTTGAAGTGGTACAGAATCCTCTTAACTATAGCTGAGAACCATCTGGGAGATTCATTAGTGGTTGAGTAGGTGAAGGTAAGGGAGGAGGCCCCAGAGGCAAAATAGCAGAGGCCGTTACTGGAGAAAGATCAATTGCTTTCAGCACCAAATGGTTTTCCTCTTTACATTGCCTTCTCGTAATATTTGATGATGAATTTCTAGCTGTGTGGTAACTTGGTCGAGGATGGCGATGAATGAAACGAACGAAATTCTTTTTTTTTAATTTAATTTTAATTTTATTTATTTTGCCTCATCTTATACAGCTTTTGATCAAATTTAGTTTAAAAAAAATTACAGCACTTGTGATTGTTTTTTTTTCAGAACGATCACATTAAACATGTAATCACTAATTCTATCAAGGGTATAAGCAGCTAGTATATATCCTAATTTACATACCCTATCTTGATTCCACTAATAGTGATTTCCAACTCGTCATATTGTTGGTTACTTAACCCACTCGTGATGATAGTGGTGTTTTTGATGAGTTAACTCTTTAAAAACCAAAGACTATTGTCTTAATTTGGTTTTCATTTTTTCTTCATCTTCATTGTGCCTTTTTAAAATTGTCTTTTTCAATTATGGATCTCTATTTTATGATGAATGAAATAAATCGGCAGAGTTTTTTATTATGTAAAATTTTACAGAACTAATAATGTAATGTATTACAGCGATTTTTTAATTTAAAGAAATATTTAAAAACAATTTAATTTGTTAAAATATAATTAAAACTGTTGAGGGATCATTACTATTTTATATACAAAAAGAGAACCCCTGAAAACTGAAGGGAGTGGAGAATAAGCCCTGCATTCATATCTGTGTTGCGGGTTAGTATGAAAATATTACAGGCGATAATTGTATGAGCAACTAGATTCTTCTTATTACGTTTGATATTTATTTATTCAATTTCATAATACATGGAGTCAAACATAGTAAATTTATAATTAATATTAGGTGATTTCGATAATTTTGTAGTTTTCGGTTCTAATATTTTAGAAATGGTTACATTGAATGATAGGCTATCTATTTCCGTTTAAAGCTATCATTTTATTTTAATAATATTCTCGAGATTCCATATTTGGTTATCCAGCTCGACTTTTAAACATCTGTTTATATGTCTTACGGTTATGGATATCTAAAGTATTCAATTACATAGAACATAATTATAAACCGTGTCTGTTAATTGTTAAATATCTGATAGAGTTTTTCTTTTTATTTAGTAATTTTCTGATATAGTTTTTATAAACTATGTTCTAAAATTTATATTTGTTTTCTTTCTACGTGCTTTTTTTTATTCAGTAATTTTCTTTTTCTAAGGCATTGCATATTTAAATAAATTATTTAAATATAATTAAAATATATTTATTATTAATTGACCATTACATATTTGTTTATAACTTTATATTTCCTAGTTAATTATCTTCATTGCAGTGTTGTTTTTACGTTTTTAATTTACTAATCCAATGCACCCCATCCGCCTATTTCTGTATTTAGTATCGTTAATTATTTTGTAAAAAATTGTTTCAGTTATTATTTCCGTATTATATGTATATATTTTCCCCTTGTCTGTTTTATAATTTACAACTTGTTTAATATTTTTGTGATAAGTATGAAAGTAACCTCACCGAGAGGAAAAAAAATCATAAAGTATAAATATAGTTTTAATATAATATATTATTGAGAAACTAAACATGCATAAATTAATGAATTAGTCCTCATCTTTAATCGTTACAGTTAGCCCATATGAAGCAATGAGAAATAGATTGGATAATACCGTTCTGCAGATTTTGAAACTTTTAGTCTTTACATATTGCTGACGTGGACACCTTTTTGTTGACTTATAATATTTACTTTTAGATATCTTCTATCTCTAAAATCATACATAATTACGCACTATAAAATATTTACGATGTTTTCTGAAGCCCAAACTCGTGTTAGCCGACGTCGCACTTGTCCGACTGGGTCTAGAAAATAATGGAAGTTGTGATAGGGGCTCCGAGTGGAGCTGGCTCTGTCAGGAGGTGTATTCATTATCGACAATTAATTATGTTTGGCGGATGTGCCAGTGACAGCTCTTCCTTCTGTCAGGTTCTGTTTCGTACTGCCATCCCTGTTTCACATTTTAATTTAATCCATGTAGCATCGGTATCGGGGCGTATCAGGCCTTACACTACAGACCAAATTACACGAATTCCACTTATGATAATTGACAAACCAGTTAAAATCATAGTACGAAATCATTATTATATTTATAGATATTTTTCCCATTTAATACCCCTGCTTAGTGCCCCTAACGACGGACTTTTATACAACTGTTCATTTATTTTTTTTTCATACCCCCCTGATGAAAAAAAAAAGAAATTAAATGGACAGTTTTATAATTCTTTTCATTTAATTGTATTGTACTTTAATTTAAATGTACTTCTCGTTTCTCAAATTGTACAACTGCAATTTAGATTCGCTGAGAGACTAAAATAAAATATTACACGGTGGTAAATAAAAACTGTTTTATATAATTGAGAAGAATTTAAAAAATGGTAAATTATGAATATTACTATTAATCAGACAGTAGATGTAGATTATTTATTCTCAAATAAAGCTCATAGGCTTATACCATATACCAAAACTTTTAAATGTGACTCAATTTTTTTTTTACATTTAGGCATGAGGGAAAAATCTCTGTTTTTAAGAAAATCTCAAAATCATATTTATGGTTAGTGATCATATTGTAGATCTATCATTAAAATCATACATAATTACGCACTATAAAATATTTACAATGTTTTCTGAAACCCAAACTCGTGTTAGCCGACGTCGTGCTTGTCCGACTGAGTTAAATTGGTCAATTTTATTATATTGAGAAAATCCCTAATCAATAGATGAAATCTCTATTTATTTAAATTAAAAATTAAGTACCATGTACGGAATGTAATAACTATTAAGATATCTCACTTTTTCTGTGTGTTATTATTATATTATTCTTAAGTGGTGGAATAACGAAATGCGCCGAAGAAGTTATCAGAGATTACATGTGTAGATTAATGTGGTTTTAGACGAAATCGTCCAACTATTGTTCAATTTTATTTCCTTACGTCAAATATTACAGTAAAAGTTGGAATACAACGGGGTAATTTATTAGCTTTATATAGATTTCGAAAAGGCTCACGATTCTATTTACCACCAGAAGCTGTATAATAGTTTCAACAAGAAATACCCAAGAATTTGGTAAATCTATAATGGATGTGGTTGAATGAAATGATTAATAAAGTTCGAATAGGTAATTATTATTTCGAGAAGTTTTAGGATCACTCGGGTTTAAAACAAAGCGATTCTTTATTACCTATCTTGTTTAATTTAGCGCTAAAACAAGATAGAAATGTGATGCATACCGAAAAGGGTTTAACTTTATGTGGGAAAATACCCGTACTGATGGTGGTAATTTGGTATTATTGGGCGATGACAAAAAAACAAGAAAACTAAATACAACTACATGGATAAAACTAGGTAAAAAACTATGTCTAGAAATAAATACGGAAAAAATAGAGTATGAGGAGCAGTAGAAGGGGGAGTGATTTCAGTGATATAAATATAGGAGGAAATACCTTTGTACTGGTAGAGAGGTTTATGTATTAGATTCTACGGTAACTAGAAAAAAAAAGAAAAAAAAAAGCGAGATTAAAGGCGGGAAATGCTTGTTATTTTTCAATTCCGAAGTTTTTTAGCTGGCGCTTTCTGCCCAGAAACTTAAAAGTTAGAATTTACAAAGCTATTATCCTTCCTATTGGAGGATTTTGAAAACTGATCTGGTAGATTCAGATTAATAATGATATCGGGATCGAACCTTCGGGTTCGCTAAGCCTTTATTATTATTATCAAATTTATAATAAAATTTATCAATTAATTTTTTTATCACCGTCCAAATTCGCCGTTTTTCTAATATTAACAAAATAACTTTTTATTTAACATGTCGAGCGAGGTGAGAACTACAGATGAAAATTTCATAATTTTGAAATGGACCAACATTTTTGTTTTGTTCAATTTTATAAAGTAAAGCATATACTTTGCTCTTACTTTAGATATTTTACTACTTTTTTCCTACATACTCAGCTCAGAGGATAATTGTAGCGACCTATTGTAAATAATATTTGCCCAATCAGTGTGCCCCGAAAAGTTTTAAGCTGAAAAAGTGCTCACTGACGAAAAAAAGTTTGAAAACCGCTGCACTAGACAATAGCCACTCTCTGACAGGATACTGGACCATAACGTTCCTCACCATGTTTACCGACGGAATATTATATAACATGCAAATAGCAGATCAACTCTCCCTAGGGATCAAGTCTAAGCACTCAAACTGTTGCTGCGGTCCGCCACAGCTTCCTGTGAAATTAAAAATAAATAATAATAAATTTAAAAAATGTTATATTCAGTTGTTGTAAAAGCAATTTACAATCACTTTGTCATTTTTTTTAATACCAAAATGTAAAAACAATATCCTCTCTTTACCTTTATATAAAACATGTTTTTTTCTACGTTTGTTATTTTGAATCCTTTTATAAATTTATAGGTACTTAATTTAGACATAATTCAATGTAGTAATAAAGCATGAAGTAAAAATAACCAAAACCGGACAAAAATTAATTTAAAAGAAATATTGAATCCCATATCACAGCCCTCGAAGAATGGTGTCGTAATGGAGGATTAAAATAAATTGCAACAAATCTCATCAAATTACCTTTACCCTACGCCGTAAGCCTACTGACTGCCCTACAGCATACTTCAATAATGTTGTCCTTCCCCTGTTGTACAGATCCGCTACCCTTGGGCTGCCACTGGACAAACGACTAACCTGGAATCCTCTCACAAGACTGAAAAGACAGGAAACTGCACGTCGATTTTGACTATTACAGCAATTACTAGACAAACGGTCCAAACTTCTAATTCATTACAAAAGACTGATTTACATGAAAATTATAAGGCCTATGTAAATTATGATGCCGTTTTTCAATTTCAGGCGCTTTTTAAATATCTTAAAGTCTCTCCTTCCCGTTTTAAGCTAATATTTCAAAAGTGATATAGGGCCGTCGCTCTCTGGGGGCTTAGCGGGGCGGGTCGGGCGTTGGAGGATTGTCTTTTTT
>NW_027109698.1:1585709-1586353 GCF_000696795.3 Halyomorpha halys
TTTAAGCTTTAGCAGCAACAATAGCTAACAGAAATCGAACTTGCTTACAAGGATCCTCATTTACAGGTTTCTATGCTGTGTACTCACTGCACCAGAGGAGTTACAATTCTAAATTCCGACTAATCTTCGTTTTGGAAAAAATATTGTTTTACTAGAATTATTGTGGAACGGAAAGTTCCCATCATCGATCTACATGCTTGTACCACACTATTATGATTTCCTCAAATTTACTTGATACCTTTATGTACAGTTGTAAATATCAATAAATAAATTTTAAAAAATGAAATATTTAAATTTAATATTTTAGCTTTTCAGGCTTAACACAATTAAAATGTTTAATCCCAGTCAATTAATTTATCGCAACATTAAATCTAAATGTAGATAACATTACAAATCCCTCCAACCTGGCACTTTCTAATAATATCCAAACAAATACCTGTGATTATATACCCGTATTTTACTATATCTTTTTATTTATATTTGCTTTCAGAGAAGGATTATGTACAAATGCAATCTATCTCTATATAGCCAAACAATCACGAACATAAATATATTTTTTTTGATTAAATATTGATATTAATTCATAATAAAAGAATTAAAATATTTTGAGCTAATGCCACGATAATACATCATTATTTTTTTTT
>NW_027109698.1:1586468-1590561 GCF_000696795.3 Halyomorpha halys
TGACTTGCCGTATGGCAGTATAAGTTGAGTTACAGGGTCCGCTGTACATACCAAACCTTATTTGATAGTATCCAAAAATGTATTTTAATAGGAAGGTGAAAATAAAAGTAATAATTCATTAAATTATACACTTCGCATAGAATGCAAATGACATTAATGAGGAAGACAATACTTTATTTCAGAATGAAAGCTAGAGTACCATGTCATAAATGTTATTGACATTCTAAATGATGTAACAGACCTTCTGAATGGGAAAAAATCCGGTTTTGTGACAGTAGTCAGAGTATGTGCAGGACTCTGATTTTACAGCTATTAGGGAAATCATATGATCTATAAATTTTCTGTTGAGCTGTTAAGTTTCAAAATGTGCTTAAAGCCCAACGTTTAAGCACCTTCGTCCAAATATTGACCTTCGGATACTATTAGTGAACAGGTCTTTTTTAAACATTTTTTTTTTTTTTTAAGACAAATATTTTGAACAATTCATATTATATATAAATGCCAAATAATAATCATTAAATTAAGTACTCATAAAGTTCTTAAAGGAGTCAAAATTACAAGTACTAAAAAACTTGTGTCAGTGCCATTTTGTTTTTAAGAAAATTCTTCAATGTAAAAAACATATTTACACCTCATAGTCAGAAAGCAAGATACATTTTGAGGAGATTTGGAAAACATCTACAAATTTACACTTTCTGAAGCAATAATGAAACTGAAAGGGAAGAGAAAACTGACAAAGAAGACTCTTCCTAGAAAATAGAAGATTTTCTTACGATCGATAGATCATCTAAGAACATAGAGGAATTAAATAATAATATGTAATAATAAATTGAAAATTAAAGACATTGTAGATCTTGTCCTAGTTAACCTGAAACCAAGAGATATTTTTTTCATCACACTATTGTTTTTATGAAATAAAACCGATCAAAAAATAGATTGGTTTCGGCTCTGCCAGTATCGGATATTAAATGGTGTGCATAGTGTACCCTGTTGACTGTTGACGGATAAAAACGTCAATACTTCTTGATGCATTGGAAAAATTAGTGAGAAAAATTCCAATCATAATTAAAGATGAGGTGTAAATTTTATTATTTAGGTTCAAATGATTGGAAGATTGTCAATGTTAATTAGTATAGTGTTAAATTAATTTTTCTTATTAAAAAAATCAGTCAATTGTCACAAAACTTAGGGACCATTGCTCTATCCTCAAGTACAAGGCAAAGTGCATTAACAATATCATTTATTCAGTATGTAAACAAAAAAAATAACACAGGAACTGAATAAAATAATTACTTATCTATGCCTTCTAACCTAATTAGTTAGAATGGGATATCTTGGTACAAGTTCAAAATATAATTCTAATGGTAAATACTGTCGTCTAAAATGTTAAAAATGTATTTAAACTAATAAAGTTTCTAAAACTAGGAAAGTTCATACTTTTCATAAACTCTGAAGGATAAAGGCCCTCAGGAGGGTTCCACAACCCACAGGACTTGACTCACGGGGACAGTGTAACAGAAAACAATTTTCTGCCCTGCTGTATTCGAAATCGGGTCCTTGGAGTTCGTAGCCACGCCTTACCCCGGGGCTACCTCACTCCCTTTTGTTATATATACTGAATAAAAGATTTTTTAAATAAAAAAAAATTAAACATGTAAGATTCTTCTCACTACACCTTACCAAATGAAAGGTGTAAAATTCGCATTGATTATTGATCAATATTCATTATCAATGGAAAATTAATGTCCTATTCCATTAAAACGAAAAAACACTTTCTTATATCAAAGTGAAACTGAAATCCTGTCATCTGAACCGTAACAGCAAGCTGGTCATCATCAGGCTGACTCGTCCCGATCCATTTTTTAGCCGACCTTCCCGTTTCAACTAGTCGCCGTTCGTCGTAATTGAGAACTAGGCCTCGACGGTTTCCTTCAAGCGTCTCTTCCATCATCGGTTAACGGCACTTCTTTGATTACTGTCCTGTACTGGACGCCGTTACCACGTTCTTGTCATTTTATTCCTTCTACAACTGAATCCAATAAAACAACTATTATGTTGTATTCTCTGTGATTGTTTCAACCCTTTTTATTTGATATTAAATTGGTTTTATGATTTTTATAAGTGAGGAGTTACAATTCTAAATTCCGACTAATCTTCGTTTTGGAAAAAATATTGTTTTACTAGAATTATTGTGGAACGAAAAGTTCCCATCATCGATTGAATGTTGGTATGAGGTTGGGTTAAAGGCAGTCGTGAAATTTTATTTGATTGTACTGTACAAATTTTATTTTATTTTTAAAATAAATATATGAAAATGACCCACACTATTTTGCAAGCAAATAAATATTCGTTTTTGAGATTGGTTATTTGTTTAAATATTTGAAAAAAAAAATCAACAAATCCATAAACTATTGAACATGGGACTTTGTCCATTTTTCTTACTACGCTTGTGCACTTCTAGTTCATACGTCTACACTTAAATCTTTGTAACTCTGATTGCTGAAGTTTGACTAAAACAGCACATTAATTTTACTCCTTTTCCCATTACATGGAACTATTTACAGGTGGGATCCATTTTGGTTAGAATTTAACAAATCTACAATATGTTGATCAAAAGTTTAATATTTTTAAAATCCATTTTCCTATTTGAAAATAGATAAAATCAAATAAAAATTTGAAAACTTCAAATTAACTGGTCTAAATAACTTTAGTAGACCAAAAGTTAATAAAACAGTATAAAATTGGAGGGACATATTAAAAAGTATAGAATTAATCTACAACTCCCAAAAATTAACAGACAAAACTTTTAATTAGAGTCTAAAGGACCAAAACAATTGTTTCTATTTATTCCATTAAGAACTAACTAAAGTCCTTAACTTTGTAATATGTCGTTTTTCAGTTCACTTTTAACAGTTTCAATATAATTTTTTAAACAATAATTAATGAGTGAAACTAATAAATTGTATTTAATCCTTTTTTTATTTAACATTTCCATAATATATCGAAATATTTAAAATACCTAACAGGCTTGAAAGAATAAAAAAAATTAATATCTTGATACTTAATATATGTAAAAGTATAAACAAACTAAAAATATATAGATTATATTGGAATCGTCCATGTATTTCTTCGACACATTTTTTACAAATTAAAACTATTGGTCCTAAAACTTTTACAGTCAATGTATCATTTTCAATAGCCCTCAATAGCGGCTTTTATTTGTAATTAATTTTTATAAACAAATAATTTTCACCTTAAAGAAATATTATTCCGTAAAATTTATCTCTCTGAAATAACCTTTATCTAGTTCTCTGAAAAAGAAATAAATGCCTATGAGTAGGTGAAAATGCCTATAACTAGGGTTGGATAGCTAATATAAATGACATGAATAATTAATATCATATAATAGAGATACGAAAATGGAAAAAGAGATGGTTCCATATATTTTATATTTTTGTTTTTTTTTAAACTTATTTATCCATTCAAGTGTTTCCTGTAACCGGTTTTTTATTATATTTTCCTTTGAATCTATGCGTTAGTCTTATTCTCGTAAAATGTATCAATTTGTTTGCTTTTGGTATAATGGATATAGCTGTGACTATAAATGATGGTCTGATCTCACATTGCCGTCTAATATTGAGTTTGTTTAGCGAGGAGGATCTAGGAGGGTGAATTCCGGAGAGCGAATTTGTTGATCGGGTGAATTAAAAAATTGTGAAATGGTGAAATTAGAGGAGCAGAAATGGGAAAGAAAAAAGGAATGAATTGAAACATTTGTATTTGTGTATAGACCGAAATTGATTGTAAAAGGAAACTGTAGGGAAAAAAATTGTTTTCTTTATATCTTATTATACCATGTATGTGTAATTTATATATGTCCGATTACGGATTGATAAGTATGCTGTGTGAGATAGCAACCTGATATATTTAGGCAGCATAGATGAATAAAGTATTTCTCTCTCGGTTTTTTTTTAATTAACTTTAATAGTTTATTTACAAAACTATCAGCATTCAGCAGAAAAAATATTTCTTAAGGTGAAAATTATTTGTTTATAAAAATCAATTATAAATAAAAGCCGCTATTGAGGTCTAT